>NW_027397088.1:3274378-3421465 GCF_003265705.2 Callorhinus ursinus
TAGAGCTGGAAGTCCGGAATTGTGATGCCGCCAGCTTTGCTTTTCTTCTTCAATATTCCTCTGGCTATTCGGGGTCTCTTCTGGTTCCATACAAATTTTAGGATTATTTGTTCCATTTCTTTGAAAAAAGTGGATGGTATTTTGATGGGGATTGCATTGAATGTGTAGATTGCTCTAGGTAGCATTGACATCTTCACAATGTTGGTTCTTCCAATCCATGAGCATGGAACGTTTTTCCATTTCCTTGTGTCTTCTTCAATTTCTTTCATGAGTATTTTATAGTTTTCTGAGTACAGACCCTTTGCCTCTTTGGTTAAATTTATTCCTAGGTATCTTATGGTTTTGGGTGCAATTGTAAATGGGATTGACTCCTTGATTTGTCTCTCTTCTGTCTTGTTGTTGGTGTATAGGAATGCCACTGATTTCTGTGCATTGATTTTATATCCTGCTACTTTACTGAATTCCTGTATGAGTTCTAGCAGTTTTGGGGTGGAGTCTTTTGGGTTTTCCACATACAGTATCATATCATCTGCAAAGAGTGAGAGTTTGACTTCCTCTTTGCCGATTTGGATGCCTTTGATTTCTTTTTGTTGTCTGATTGCTGTGGCTAGGACTTCTAATACTATGTTGAGTAGCAGTGGTGATAGTGGACATCCCTGCTGCGTTCCTGACCTTAGGGGGAAAGCTCTCAGTTTTTCCCCATTGAGAAATGATATTTGCTGTAGGTTTTTCATGGATGGCTTTTAGGATATTGACGTATGTATCCTCTATCCCTATACTCTGAAGAGTTTTGATCAAGAAAGGATGCTGTAGTTTGTCAAATGCTTTTTCTGCATCTATTGAGAGGATCATATGATTCTTGTTCTTTCTTTTGTTAATGTATTGTATCACGTTGATTGATTTGTGGATGTTGAACCAACCTTGCAGCTCAGGGATAAATCCCACTTGGTCATGGTGATTAATCCTTTTAATGTATTGTTGGATCCTATTGGCTAGTATTTTGGTGAGAAATTTTGCATCCATGTTCATCAAGGATATTGGTCTGTCATTCTCCTTTTTGATGGGGTCTTTGTCTGGTTTGGGGATCAAGGTAATGCTGGACTTATAAAATGAGTTTGGAAGTTTTCCTTCCATTTCTATTTTTTGGAACAGTTTCAGGAGAATAGGTATTAATTCTTCTTTAAATGTTTGGTAGAATTCTCCTGGGAAGCCATCTGGCCCTGGGCTTTTGTTTTTGGGAGATTTTTGATGACTGCTTCAATTTCCTTAGTGATTATCAGTCTGTTCAGGTTTTCTATTTCTTCCTGGTTCAGTTTTGGTAGTTGATACATCTCTAGGAATGGACGCATTTCTTCCAGGCTATCTAATTTGCTCGCATAGAGTTGCTCATAATATGTTCTTAGAATTGTTTGTATTTCTTTGGTGTTGGTTGTGATCTCTCCTCTTTCATTCATGATTTTGTTGATTTGGGTCCTTTCTCTTTTCTTTTGGATAAGTCTGGCCAGGGGTTTATCAATCTTGTTAATTCTTTCAAAGAACCAGCTCCTAGTTTCGTTGATCTGTTCTACTGTTCTTTTGGTTTCTATTTCATTGATTTCTGCTCTGATCTTTATTATTTCTCTTCTCCTGCTGGGTTTAGGCTTTCTTTGCTGTTTTTTCTCTAGCTTCTTTAGGTGTAGGGTTAGGTTGTGTATTTGAGACCTTTCTTGTTTCTTGAGAAAGGCTTGTATTGCTATATACTTTCCTCTCAGACTGCCTTTGCTGTATCCCAGAGATTTTGAAGAGTTGTGTTTTCATTTTCATTGGTTTCCATGAATTTTTTTAATTCTTCTTTAATTTCCTGGTTGACCCATTCATTCCTTAGTAGGATGCTCTTTAGCCTCCATGTATTTGAGTTCTTTCCGACTTTCCTCTTGTGATTGAGTTCTAGTTTCAAAGCACTGTGGTCTGAAAATATGCAGGGAATGATCCCAATCTTTTGGTACCAGTTGAGACCTGATTTGTGACCTAGGATGTGATCAATTCTGGAGAATGTTCCATGGGCACTAAAGAAGAATGTGTATTCCATTGCTATGGGATGGAATGTTCTGAATATGTCTGTGAAGTCCATTTGGTCCAGTGTTTCATTTAAAGTCTTTATTTCTTTGTTGATCTTTTGCTTAGATGATCTGTCCATTTCAGTCAGGGGGGTGTTAAAGTCCCCCACTATTATTGTATTTTTGTCAATGTGTTTCTTTGCTTTTGTTATGAATTGGCTTATATAATTGTCTGCTCCCATGTTCGGGGCATAGATATTTACAATTGTTAGATCTTCTTGTTGGATAGACCCTTTAAGTAGGATATAGTGTCCTTCCTCATCTCTTATTACAGTCTTTGTTTTAAAATCTAATTTGTCTGATATAAGGATTGCCACCCCAGCTTTCTTTTGGTGTCCATTAGCATGGTAAATGGTGTTCCACCCCCTCACTTTCAATCTGGGGGTGTCTTTGGGTCTAAAATGAGTCTCTTGCAGACAGCATATGGATGGGTCTTGTTTTTTAATCCAATCTGATAGCCTGTGTCTTTTGATTGGGGCATTGAGCCCATTTACATTCAGGGTAACTATTGAAAGATAGGAATTTAGTGCCATTGTATTGCCTGTAAGGTGACTGTCACTGTATATTGTCTGTATTCCTTTCTGGTCTATGCTGCTTTTAGGCTCTCTTTGCTTAGAGGACCCCTTTCAATATTTCTTGGAGGGCTGGTTTCGTATTTGCAAATTCCTTTAGTTTTTGTTTGTCCTGGAAGTTTTTTATTTCTCCTTCAATTTTCAATGACAGCCTAGCTGGATATAGTATTCTTGGCTGCATATTTTTCTCGTTTAGTGCTCTGAAGATATCATGCCAGTCCTTTCTGGCCTGCCAGGTGTCTGTGGATAGGTCTGTTGCCAATCTAATGTTTCTAGCATTGTAGGTTACATATCTCTTCTCCCGAGCTGCTTTCAGGATTTTTTCTTTGTCTCTGACACTCGTAAGTTTTACTATTAGATGTTGGGGTGTTGACCTATTTTTATTGATTTTGAGAGGGTTTCTCTGTGCCTCCTAGATTTTGATGCCTGTTTCCTTCTTCACATTAGGGAAGTTCTCTGCTATAATTTGCTCCAATATACCTCCTGCCCCCTCTCTCTTTCTTCTTCTTCTAGGATCCCAATTATTCTAATGTTGTTTCGTCTTATCGTATCTCTTATCTCTCGAATTCTGCCCTCGTGATCCTGTAGTTGTTTCTCTCTCTTTTTCTCAGCCTCTTTATTTTCCATCATTTGGTCTTGTATATCGCTGATTCTCTCTTCTGCCTCATTTATCCTAGCAGTTAGTGGCCCCATTTTTTATTGCACCTCATTAATATCCTTTTTGATTTTGACTTGGTTAGTGCTTTTATTTCTCCAGAAAGAGTTTCTCTAATAACTTTCACGCTTTCTTCAAGCCCAGCTAGTATCTTTAAAGTCATGATTCTGAACTCTAGGTCCGACATCATACTAATGTCCGTATTGAGTAGGTCCCTGGCAGACGGTACTACCTCTTGTTCTTTTTGCTGAGGTGATTTTTTTCATCTTGTCATTTTGTCCAGAGGAGAATAGATGAATGAGAGAACAAAATGCTAACAGGTTAACAACCTCCCCAGCAAATATACTCTATACAAATCAGAGAAGACCTGAAACCAGGGGAAAAGAAAGGGAAAGAAAGAAAAAAGAAAGAGAGAGAAAAAAAGAAAAAGATAAAGATAAAAACAAACAAAAACAGATCAAAACAAAAAAACCAGAATATGACCAAATATGATCAGGCTAGTGCATAGATCAGTGCCACACACTAGATTTTGGGCGTATTTTGGTCTGTTAGAAGAAAGTGCCTCCTAAAATTTTAAAGGAAGAAAGATATATATGTACAAAATAAGGGTTGATACAATGAAGGGATGGAAGATGATTGTAAAGATGAAAATTATAAAAGATTTTATAAAAAGAATTGATAAGATAAGAAGTTGTTTGAAAAAAGAAAGAAGAAGATTTAAAAAAAAAGAAAATAAAAAAAGGGAGAGAGTGTGATCAGGCAGGAGAAGAGAACAAAGCCATACACTAGTGATTTAGGGTATATTTTGATCTGTTAGAAGAAACTGTATCTCAAAATTTTAAAGAGAGAACAACTTATATATATATGCCAAAAATAAGGGTAACTACTATGAAGGGATAAATTTTTTAAAAATGAAAAATAAAAAATGTTTTTTTAAAAAAGGGATTGCTAGGATGTTGGTTGAAAAAGGGAAAAAGAAAAATTCAAAAAGAAAAGAAAAAAACAGTTAAAAAATTAACTTTGAAAAACTAATGAATCATGGTAAAAAAAAAAGCCATGAATTCTATGTGCAGTATTCCCCTAGCGCTGGAGTTCTCCTGTTCTCCTTGATCGGTAAACTTGGTCTTGGCTTGCTGGCTGTTAGGGCTGATCTTCTGGGGGAGGGGCCTGTTGCTGTGGTTCCCAAATGTCTTTGCTGGAGGCGGAATTGCCCCGCCCTTGTCGGTCCGGGCTAAGCAATCTGCTCGGGTTTGCTCTCAGGAGCTTTTGTTCCCTGCAAGCTGTCGGTACAGCTTTGGAGGACCAGAGTGAAAATGGTGGCCTCCCAATCTCTGCCCGGAGGAGTCGAGAACTCAGGGCCCCGCTGCTCAGTGCGCCCCCAGAGAAAAGCAGTCACTCCCGTCTCCCCGGTCTCCGGCCGCACTCCATGCTCACCCGGCCTGTGACCGAGCGTTTCTATCTCTGGCACCCGACCCCGCACGGAGTCTCCAAACCGAGCAGATCCCTGCGGTGCGCTTCCGCACCGCTCCTCCCAGGCGAGGAAGGGGAGTCTCCCCGGCTCTGCTGCTTGTTGGGTCCCTGCTGGAGGAGCAGTGGCCCGACTGGGCCGCGGATCACAGTTTATGGCCACCCCGAGCTGAGAGCCCACGCCTCGGCTACGTCTCGGCAGCCGGCTTCCCTGTTCCGATACCTGGGAGCTCTGCTGCACTCAGGCACCCCCGGTCTTTCTGTGACCCAGAGGGTCCTGAGACCACACTGTCCCGCGAGGGTTCCACCTCCCGCTTAGCCACTGGAGCGACGTCCCTCAGCGGAGCCAGCTTCTAAAAGGTCCGATTTTGTGCTCCGCGGCTCTATCACTTGCCAGAAGCAGCCACGGAGGCCCCCTCTCCCGCCGTCTATCCTCCCGAGTATCGCCTCGGATTCACTTCTCCGCACGTCCTACCTTCCAGTAAGTGGTGGTTTCTCTGTTCAGAGAGTTGTTGCTACTCTCTTCTTCGATCTCCTGTTGAGTTCGTAGGTGTTCAGAATGGTTTGATCCCTATTCAGCTGAATTCCTGAGACCAGACGAAATCCAGGTCTCCTACTCCTCCGCCAACTTGCTCCGCTCCCCCCCATGCAATTCTTGACTCAAAGTTGTGTGGAGCTAGAATTTAGAGGTCTACTTTATTTCAACACTTGGAATTCAAAGTGTCCCTAACTCTCCATGAACTAACTTTTCATAGGAATCTTTGATTTTTGGCCAGCGTAAATGACAGTTAGTTTGGCTTATCTTCCACACTCCTATGTTTCTATTTAAAACTACAGTTCCTTGAATAACTTTGAACCACGTGGGTTCATTTATAGGTATATTTTTTTCCGATAAATATAGTATTGTAAATGCACAGCATATAATACATATAACATACAAAATATGTGGTTATTGACTGTTCATGTTATTGGTAAGGTTTCTGGTCAACAATAGATGATTAGTAATTAAGTTTTGGAGGAGTCAAAGTTATATGTGGATTTTTGACTGTGTTGGGGGTTGGTGCCCCTAGCCCCCACATTATCCAAGAGTCAGTCATATTTCACTGGAGGAAAGTGGTCAAGAAAATAGGGATCGAAGGCGCCTGGGTGGCTCAGATGGTTAAGCGTCTGCCTTCGGCTCAGGTCATGATCCCAGGGTCCTGGGATCGAGTCCCGCATCAGGCTCCCTGCTCCTTGGGAACCTGCTTCTCCCTCTGCTTCTCTCTCTCTCTCTCTCTCTCTCCCTCCCTCTGTCTCTCATGAATAAATAAATAAAATCTTTAAAAAAAAATAGGGATCGAGAAAAAGAAGGTGTTTTCCTTCTGTAGTTTGAAAAGAGTTATTTTGTATACAGCGTTTGAATCTAGAAAGGGCATGTATCGATCCATCTTTCCAACCAACAAATACCCGCTGAGTTTTTGTATAGCCAAGCATTCTGCTAGGCACCGAGGAGACAGTTGTGAACAGGAAGACACGCTTCCTATCCTCAGATAACTTCCAGCCTAGCACAGCACACAGCTTTTTGCAAGTGTGGGGAGATACACCCAAGCACCATGGGATCCTGCAGGAGGGGGAAAGTAGGTTAAATCAGGAGGCAGGAAAAGCATCTTGAAAGAAATCAGACTTGAGCTGAGACTTGAAGTATGTAGGAGTTAGATAAGCCAAGAGGACAGGAAATTTGCAGGCAGGATAGAGAGCCTGTGGCCAGGTATGTTATTGGAAACTTTTGAGGAATGAAAAAACGAAGATGTCTATGGATATGATGATCATATGTCACTGAGATATTTGCAAACTCTGCCTTACAGCTTTTTTCTTTTTTGGCCTGGGGTCCATGTCAAAAAATTTAGACATCATCTTTGTGATAGCTCATTGCTTGAGGTCAATTGACATTCAATTCTACATCTTTTTTTTTTTTTTAAGTCAGCACAGGAGGAAGTCATACTTTCCCACCCACCTAGTTTCCACATAGTCTCAAAAGTAATAAAACAGACAGACCAGTCTCTATTTGCCAAACTCTCTTATGCACTGAGCTTGTAATATATTGGCCTCTTTCTCCTTCCCTCAAAGAAGGAAACTTTGCTCTCATATTTCTTTCTATGAGCAAGACAAATGCATACACACACATTTCACAGGAATTTAAAAATGCCTCATTTCACTTTCGAGAATGTTCCTTCATGATACTTTCTCTGCTTTCCTCATTCAGGTCAATTAGATAACAGATGTCCTCAAATGAGAGTAGGAAGGGAATCTTCTACTGCGAAAGATTTATTTTAAAGGAAACACATTATGAGTGAGGTCTGCTTGGACGGACCCTACTTGATGTCTGGGTGTCCTTACTCATGACAAACCATGCCCAACCTCTTTCCTGGAGCTGGCACCACAAGGTGCTGGGGCGCGGTGTAGTTTGCAAACAGATTTGCTTAAAAACACCTCTTTGAATGAAGTCTGTGGTAAAGGCCCCTTGCTCCCTTGAAAAAACAGCCCCAAGCCAGCTTGCTCTCCATCGCATGTGCACTCATATTCTTGATGGGTGTATGTGGGAGCTGGGTGCAGAGAGCACGCTTTCAGTTCCCAACCTGGTTCTCTCTGCAAAGTTGCTAAGGCCCCTTGGGCAAGTCATTTTATACATTTGGACCTCAGTTTCTCATCCGAAAATGAGGTGTTTGCACCAGATGACTGCTAAAGTCCCCTCTAGCTGGAACATTGTGTGAATGAATCTATTGAACATGTTTAAAATCCCTAGATAGATGGAAATGGAGGTTAGAAGTTTATTTAGTACAACATTTTATGGGGAAACTAACATAATCACAAAAGCCCTTGCATTGCTTGCTACTGTCATCTATGCCAATCAATAGGTTTGGCAATACTAATAATTTGATTTGGTTTCATCTCCAGGACAATTGGGATTGAGGGAAAGTTACGAATTTGGGTGCAGTGTCTAACAGATGACATCCCACGGGTGTGTCCTCTCCACCCCCAAAAGTTCTTATCTGAAAGACCACTGTTCCAGAACAGCTGGGGCCGCTTTACACGAGCATCACATTATTCTCAAGTGCAAGAACATGCACAATTATGTAAAAGTGTGCATGTGGGGAAAATTCAGCACATTTCACAAGGGAATGGGTACACAAAGCCAGCTTTGAACCCGTAAACGCGGGCTGGCCGACATGCCCCAGGTGAGAACGTGCTAGTGGGGGGGTGTCCACAGGGTCGGAGCCATTAATTCATTTATCCTCAGAGACACTTGGGCGATTGTTCGGATTTTCTGGTGCTTGGAGTGCGGCCCTCCTCCGTGGCACGTGCAGACGATGCCAGCCAAAAAGTGTCTCCTTTGCTTACTCCCGGTTGCGTGTCTTAAATCTTTCTCTCTCTTTTTTTAATAACCTTTCCATTTTATCTCCCTTACTTCCTACTTTTCCTTTCATCTCAACTTCTTTCTCTTTTGTTCCAAGGCAACAAACACGGGCAAATGAGAAAGATTAGTAAAAAAAAGATGTACTCATTTAATATTTGATAGTCACTGACGTAGCCAGCATCCTATAAAATGCAGAAAAGCCAATTGGGAACTGTCAGTTGATCTGTATACTTGTATTGCTTTCCCAAGTGTGTGCCCGCAGGATGGTAGGTATCTTCTGCCCACGTTCTGTGAGAAGTGTACGGCTTTGGCCCTGGCAGTGACCATGGAGGATGGCATAAGAACAAGTTACCAGTTCTTTGTTTGGGGTAGAAATCCCTCCTGTTTGTGCTGGGAGCATCTGCCCTTGTTATACACACACCCCACACTTGCACACATGTACCACGCACATACACACAGGCACACACCTGCACACACTCACCCGGCTACCACACACATGCACCTCACGCACACTGCACTCCCAACATATCACAACACATCCCCCCACCCAACAGACACACCGTATGCATGTACACATGTGCACACACATGGACACACATCACACACATTCTCTCCACACCCAATGCACACACACACACCATACACATTGTGCTCACCCACCGCAGAGCCAACACACACCCTGCATACACATACACCCAGTGAGCATGCCCAGAGCTGGATGAGGAAAGTGGGCATCTGTAGCCAGACACAGCCAGGGACAAGATGAGAAACTGAAGAACAGTGAGGTGACAGGGCAGCGGGAAGGGACAGGCTTAAGGAGCAGGAGGCTCCCTTCAAATGGAGTTTTCCCAATCCACCTTTTCCATATTCTAAAGCTTGGTAGCTTTTACACTGATGAAAAGGGGCATATTTGCCCGAAATCTTTTATTTAGCTATTTCCTTGGTTTCAAGATCTCATAATTTTAAACAAAGCAAAACACGCTCCCTCCCCCCCAGTCCATGCACAGGCAGTTCGATGGCTGTTATCGACGGCCATGGTGGGGCACAGACTTAGGCTTCAGGCTTTGTAGCAATGCCGGAAGGAGAACTTCTTTCCTCCCCAGCTGAGAATGCCTTTCTTTCTAGGACCAACCTGTTTTCTGGCCACACTGGTAAAGAATGAAGAAGCTCAAGTGAGAAAAGCAACGTCTCCACACTCCCGAGCTCCTCCCCACTGCCTGCCCTCCCTGCCCACACTGGGCAGTATGTTTAAAGAATTACCAGGGTAATGATCATTTACGAGTGTGAGTCCCTTTTCTGTTTTTCAGGGAGCTCTCGCTCTGCCATCTCTTTTAGCACATTTCCACTGGGTGTGGTTTGGCTGCCAAGTGCAACGTGGCAGCAAGTTCCTTGAAAACATTTCACAAAAAGCCAGATTCCCCAACCCTGGCTTACCTGTGGACCACATATGCGGCTATAATTGCAAACAGCTGCCCACCCACCAAGTAACAGTAAGAGAGGTCATTTTAAAAATGGTTAAAAATAGCAAGCCCTGGGAGCAGCCAGTTCATTTGTTGATTCAAAAATGTTTGCCACCAAGAAGAGTGTTCTGAACATATACCTCAGTTAATTCAAAGAAGGTGCACTCAGGGCTGGCCCGATGGTTAACCTCAGAAATTAATAGTAATAATCATAGCTCATATGTATTATTTACGGTGTGTGGCCCTTCTGCTCTAAGCATTGTACATGTACTAACTCAGCAAATCCTCATAACTCTGTGAGGAGAGTACTGTCCTGTTTCCAGGAAGAGAAAGCGGTCATCTGCACGATGATCTTTCTGAGAGATGCTTGGCCCCTGTCCATTTGACAAAGGGCTCTCTTCTTTTTGTGTTGTAAGTCGTTCAGTGAGACTAGAGATCTATAAAGAGTTTAGCTAGGCTCGTGGGGTGCTCTGAAAAATAGGAGGGAAGAAAGGAAGGAAAGAAGAAAGGAAAGAGTGAAAGGGGGAGGGAATGAAGATAAGAAAGAAGGAAGGAGGGAGGGAGAGAGAGAGGACCAGAGGAAAGGGGGAAGAAAGCTAAGGCCTACAGCTCCAGGTTTCCAGGCTATTGCCCGGGGTTGTGACTGGGAACTTCTCAGAGCCCTTACTGTTTCTCAGAGGAGCTCGGCATATGCAACATTTCCCAAACTTGACACCAGATCTGTTATTTCCAGAACAGGTCTTGTCAGTCCTATGTTAGAGTTGTCCCCGAGGATTTTCAACAATGCCCTCATGAGGAAGGCCTCTTTTATTTTTATTTGTTTATTTATTTTCAAGATTTTATTTATTTGAGAGAGAGCGAGAGGGAGAGGGCACATGAGCAGGGTGGGGAGGGGCAGAGGGAGAAGCAGACTCCCCATTGAGCAGGGAGCTGAATGGGGTACTGGCTCCTAGGACCCCGGGATCATGACCCCAGCCCAAGGCAGATACTTAACCCACTCAGCCACCGGGGAGCCCCAGGGAGGCCTCTTTTACATGCATATAATCCTAGAGGCCTTGACACATTTGAAGTAACTAGTTCCTCGAATATTTTACTTTACAACAGTGATACCTAAGATGGTTATGTAAAATTGTCCACTCCTTCTTGTGATATTTATTGAGCACTGCCATATGCTAAAAGAAACATTTAGCTTTGGGGAAGATATACCTTACTAAAGTTTTTGGGGGTGTGGAGGTGCTGAGAAGTGGGCAAAGTTATGAAAAAGAAATATAAAGGCGTTCTGGGTCTTAGTGGATTTTTGTAAACAGGTGCAAACTAACCAGCAGTTTAATAAACTATAAATCTTTGTCAACCTAAAAAGAATTGGTATCACCAAGACATACAAAATTTCATATAAAAACATTAAATGATCAACGATAACAGTGTCATTGCTTATTAAATTATTGATGATGATGATGATGATAACTAAAGACAAATGATAGATATAAATATATAATTTCATTTCCCCAGTCGCCTTCTGGGGTAGGACAGGTAGTAAACTCATTTGACAAGTGACCCATCACAAAGTTATTTCCAATGAGAAGCATGTAGGATAGAACCTGTAGTATGTTAAAGGAGCATTGCAAGATCAGCTTATACAATCTGTGCGTGTAGGAGAATTACAGCTTTTCCTACTACATTTTCTCAACGCTGAACAGTGTTTTGACATGTGATGTACAGGTACACATAACTAGAGCCCAGTGGGTCCAAGTGTCCAAGCCCATCTTATTCCTCTTCGTTGACATACATCATTGTACTGACACTAATTTGACTGGGTTATTTGAGATAATTGCATTCAATCTCAATCTCACTTTCTGCCTCAGGACATGCATTGGAGATGGAATTTAGGAATCAAGGCAGGAAGATGTCCTGGGGACTCAATCGCATGTCCCATAGTGCTCCCTGTAACAAAACAAAAAGCTGCCTCATGCAGCTAAACTCCTAACTAAATTATTATGAATTGTGGGAGGAAATGGATTGACGTGAACTTGCTTATAGTGTTATAGATATAAAGAACGTATATTCACGGAGGGGACAAGGTGTCGACCTCCACCCCACCTCACCCCACCCAGCCCCATCAGGTGATGTAAAAAATGTGTGTTTAAATGTTTGCAACTTGTTTATTCGGCAGTCTTTTCTTGCACAACCTCATTAAAAACAAGGGAAGAAAAAAGAATGATTGTTACCTACTGGTCAAGTTATGCCAACATGTAGTCAGTCACCCTACTAAAACCTAATGTACGAATCAAGTAGAAATGTGACTGCCATGGCGGGAAGACCCCCTTGTCCCAACCTCCTGGCTGTATAGACCTGAGCCAGTCACCTCATCTAGAAATTTTCATTTTCTTATCTATACAATAATCAATCAATCAAATATAAATGAAATAATCTATAAGACACTGTAGGGCCCTATCTGCCTCACTGGATGGTTATGAAGACCAAATGAATAATTTATTAGTTGGTTACTATCCTGCTTTGTTGCCAAAAGTACAAACAGGGATGTAAAGCAACTGACCCAGCATGTGGGAGTGCTTGGAAACTAGCTCACTGCAGATACGGTAAACATTATTACTGATCAAGCCAGGGAAAGGACAGAATTCTCAACGAGACTAGAAGTTAATACATAGAACTTAGCTACTGGGGGAGGAGAAAAACACAGTTAGAAGCAGTTCCCAGTCCTGCTCACTGTCTCAGTCGTTTCTCCAGTACACCAGCAACTTCCGGTAGAATAGTTTGCTTCTTAGGTGCCAGGAGGGTTTTAGGATTTAGCCTGGGGGAGAGCCATAGAATGCCCAACATGTTATTCACCTTTACCTTGTGCCTTTACAATGATAGTTTATCAATGAGTTGATTGTAACATTTGCTTCGTGTTTGTCTCCCCCATTGAAATATGGGAGTCATGAAGGCAGGGTCTATGTCTGTTTGGCTCACTGTGGTGTCCCTAGAGCCTACTGTGTCTGGCACATAGTATGCCCTTAAGCATGCCACTTGAATAAAGGAATAAATGGAGTGACCATGTGAATCCACCCTCTCATGCTTCTTAATTAGCTAAGCTGGAGTAAGGCAGGCAAGCTCCATCAAGGAAAAACTGCGGCCAAAGGGAGGGAAGGATAGGCCCCAAAAAAGTGCCCAGGCAAGTAGAAAGAGCTCCCTGTCTCTATGCATATGCTTCTCCTGGCCAAGTGCCCTTCCTGCACTCTGGGTAATGTACATATGTTCTGGCCATGCTCTGCTGAACTCAAATTATAGTATTTTGTTCCCCTCTCCACAGAGCCAATATGAATGGCTTTCCCGATAGCTTTAGTCAGTGGAAAGACTGAGCAAAGTAACCCAGCCTGTGGCCAGCGAACCTTCCGGACAGGGAAATCGAATAGGTAAAGCCCAGATTTTGTCTACATGGCAAAAATACATGAAGATATACATATCCTGCACATACGTATATGTTTCCATCTGTGAACGGTTGAGTTGTATTAAGGAATCAATAAGGGCATAGCTGATGGAGTAAATAGTGTTCAGACACACACACTCACACACACACAGAGTCAAAAAGTGGTGACTGGATCTCCCACATGTGTGATTAATGCATGAATTACGCATCATCCTTGATTTAGGAAATTATGAATATGAAATGTGAAGGAGATGAGCCGGGGGAGGTAATATCATGATGATATTTCTCTCTGGGTAAGAAAAAGCTCCTAATTTCACTAAATTTTTTCAGCACCAATAATATCGAGTAATTATACATAAATAGATATGTCTATCTAATTTTGGTAGGAAACATTTCCCCAAATTGAAGGAGAAGTTGATATTAAAATGTTTTGAATAAGGAACTCATTCTTTGGACACTCTGCACTTTCCAAAACCAAGATAAAAATGTCACTAAGGAAAGTAATCCAATTGGATGAGTAAAGTGGCCGTTACCTAATTATTACCGATCCTTTCAGAAGGCACATTTAATCTTTAGATGATTATTCTAAATTTGACATCTGATTCCTTGCTGAAGTCATAAGCTTATTGCCTGTTGTTCCCTACTATGCTTTCTTTTAGAAATAAAAGCACTAATTCTCTGAAGGAGTATACTGTACTGAAATTAAGCGGGCATAAAGAACCCAAGAGTTACTGTCTTTGATCAGAGCGCAGAATATTGCTTTATGCTAAAATGAGAAGTTTAAAGTGTCTTTACTTATGTGAATTAAGAAATGAGGGCTGTGTTGAATATCATAACGTAAATAAAAGACATTCTTGGATCATATTGGGAATGCCTTGTTGCAGGCAAATGTCAAGTGCCGGAAAAATGAAGATAGATTGAACGGTCCAGGAAGTGAGCCAGCACGGGGCTGATGAAGGACAAAGCTAGCCACCCTAATTTGCTCCTGGCCTCCTTCTCTCTAACATCCTCCCCACCCTTCCCCCATCCTGGTGCCTTAAGAGAGAGACATATTTTAACATGTGGCCAGTCTCCTATTTAGTTCCTGGCTTCCTTAAAAAAAATTTTTTCCCCCCACAAAACCATTATCCCAATTACTTCTGTCTGTCCTGACTAGTCAGGGGTAGATAATTGAGGCTGCATAGAAACCTTTCTCTCTTGCATCCTACTCAAACATCTATCCACACAACAGGGCAGCAACATCTCATTACCTAGAGTGGAATGTCGGGAAACCAGGTACTGGTCGTCAAGACAGCCTTGTCTAGGAAGTGACTAGCAGCCCAAGTCTGAATTACTTTTGGCAAACTTTGCAACACTGTTCTGTTCCAGGAATAGGGAGATGATGACCATGAAACTTGGAAAAATTGGTTTGGGGCAAATGATATGATACATGATACATTTTCCTGCTCTGGAGAATGGCATGAACAGAGGAGGGAAAGGTAATCCAAGTGGTCTTTGGTTAAGAATGTGTTAGGCTCTGAGAGTCTGCGAAGGTATGCGCTCAGGGTCTGAAATTCACATGCACACGGCAGATGTTTCAATTTCTGTATTCATTTCAGGAATGCAAGATTGAAAACAAAACTGCTTAAAAATTATCTTTGCAATTTTATGGTAGGAGTACTTACTATGCTGTGACATTTTATGGGAGGAAATTTTTAAAAATACGTGAAAGTGGAACTTAGAGAAAAAGAACCCTTAACTTCTTTTGCCCCAGAAGAACGATTTCTTTTTCTTTCTCTCTTACCACTTTGGCTTTTATCATCATTATTATAATTTTCTTGTAGTTTTGGCAGTTGGCATTGCAAGCTCCTGTGTAAGGATGTTTCAGTTTAAAATTATAAAATATCTCAGAGTAGCAATTTCACAGCCATCTAGCCCACACTCGGTTCATCTTCTATTTCCAACCAGGACACTTGCTTGGGCCAGCTTTTTGGGATCAGTTTTCCATAGTATGTTAGGTTGTCCAGAGTCCCTCAAAATGCTTTTCAAACACGGATGGTTGCTGCTTTATTATAGTTGCTGGATGCCATCAACTCCAGTCTCATGCAGGACTCTGACATGAAATATAATAAATATAATTTATATATCCTTGATGAATAAATTCTCTTTTCACCCACGAATCCCCTTTTTTTCCCAGACAGAAGGCTTATTTTTTTACATGTATTTATATCACAACCAGTTCTTCAGTATGATTCCTGTTTGTTTGTAATGGTATGTTCAGTATGGTTTCTGTTCATTCCTGATTCTCAAAGAACTCAACCGTGCATTGGCTTATCAGCCAGACAGGCTATGCGCTAATCTTTCTGTTATCTGAAGAGGGCAAGCACAAATTTCATCTTCTGAAATATGTGAGTCATAGAGGCAATTGTGAAAAGAGATTCAGATAGAAATAGGTGTTAATGTTCTCTCTACTTTTGTGTATGTTTGAACATTTTCACATTAAAAAGTTTAAAAATGTCCGACAGTCTCATATGTAATTGATCCTCATTATTTGCTACTCTATACTTGTGAATTCACCTATTTGGTGTAAAAAAAAATTTAAGATTTTATTTATTTATTTGAGAGAGAAAGAGAGTGAGGGTGCATGCGAAAGAGCAGAAGCCAGAGGGGAGGGGCAGAGGCAGAAGCAGACTCCCTGCTTGGCAAGGAGCCTGACACCTGGCTTGATCCCAGGACCCCGGGATCATAACCTGAGCCCAAAGCAGACGCTTAACAGACTGAGCCACCCAGGTGCCCCTACTTGGTAAAATTTATTTGTAACCCCCAAATCAATACATGCAGGACTTTTGTGGTCATTCATGGACATGCACAGAGCATCAAAAAATTTGAGTCAACTAATGGACATGGTCCCAGGTGACGTTGAGCAAGATGACTCTCTGCCTCCTTGGTTCAGCTCTCACGCTGTAAACAAGTGTCATTTTCACGGTCTATTTAGTGCCCCAGTTTCTGCATTTTTGTGCTTTGTATTGGTGATTTCGCTGTTTAAAGTGACCCCCAAGCAGAATGCTGAAGTGTTTGCTGTCTAGTCTTCCTAAGTGTAAGAAGCCTGTGATGTGCCTCAAGGAGAAAATACATGTTTTAGATGCACTTCATACAGGCAAGAATTATAATGCTCTCCATGATAAATTCAATAGTAATGAACCAACACTACATATTAAAGAAGCTATCTTTAAACAGCAATGCATATAAAAGATCATGTGTTGATCTGTTGCTAAAAAGGTGACCAGAGGCTTGAAAGGAACCAGACCCTGGATTTCTCCTGGAAGCATTGGTTTAGTATTGGCTAATTCAGGGCACTTCAAATAAAGAAACTCAATTGTATTTGCATATAGATATAAGCCATCTGCATCTAAGTAGTACTGGAAAGAGCTGATTCTGTCATTTAGCCTAGGAAACCACTCTGAGGGGCACCTGCATGGCTCAGTTGGTTAAGCATCTGACTCTTGTTTTCTGCTCAGGTCATGATCTCAGAGTTGAGAGATTGAGCCCAGGGTCAGCTCTGTGCTGGGTGTGGCGCCTGCTTAAGCGTCTCTCTTCACCCTCTGCCCCTTCCATGCATGTGCTCTCTCTCAAAAAAAAAAAGGAAGGAAGGAAGGAAGGAAAGAAAGAAAGAAGAAAAAGAAAAAAGAAAGAAAAAGAAGAAAGAAAGAAAGAAAGAAAGAAAGAAAGAAAGAAAGAAAGAAAAAATAAAAAAAAGTAAACCACTCTGAGATGTTTGGCTTTGTATGCAGGTTAGGCCCCTAATGGTCCCTCCCACCTCCTATTTACTTGGTCCATTGTAGACATCACCTGATTCTGTTCCTCAGATTGGACAGTTATCTGTGATGTTATTAAAATATTATTATTATTTTATTCTAACGGTTACCTTCTTTTTGCTTGATAATTGTCTTGTAAACTCCCCGGTAAAGAGCTTCTGTTTAAAATTATGATTTCAGAAAAAGCTGGAAGGTACATCCTCGTTGCCCTTTCTCAGCGTTTCAGTGTCTGATAGACCACACCGTCTAGAAGATCAGGGAACTTGAGCCCGCCTGCACTGGTAGATCTTATTTCTCCCACAGACCTGACATGGAACCTGGCACCTAGTAGGTGCCCGACTGGGTGAGTGGAGTTCTAATTAAGTGTGGAGTTATACCATGTATTAATTTTAGAAACCTCACAAAACAGGTAGTGACTTACATTTAATGTAACAGCTGGGAAACAGTGCCCTTAGGGCAGAAGCTGTCTTAGATGTTTAGAGACTTAGTATTACTGTCTACAGAACCTATAAAAGGCACAAAAATTTTACCATAAATGTCTATAAAACACACATGTTTCTTGTGATAAATAATAGAGCTTAAGTATTTTATTGGTTTGGCAACTGACATCAATAACTGTCGATAGACAACTGAGATAAACTTTACTAGTTAGACACAGAATAGTGAAATATTGCCCAGGGGACAGAAAAGCACATTTAAATGGTGACATCCTGGCTTGGAAATGATTTCACAATGAAGGTAACTTCTATCAAGAGGGCAGTATTTTCCTGCTCTTACCTGCAACCTTTACCATTTACATTGTACGTTTTATTCTTGTTGAGTAATGGAGGCAATTCATTCTAAACATTATAGTTTATTCTGTATTTGGGCATTATGCTTCTCAAGAGCTGATTTTTTTTTAAACCTGGCCAGTTGAACAGGATATAAATGTCACTTTAATAATAGGAACTGAAAATTTAATAATATGGTATTAATCCGTAAGTATAAGTGAATAATACTAGTCCTCGCTTACTTTACTTCCTACATAATTCTGGCCTATTAATGGATTTTTTTTTCAAGAGAGTGCTGTATTGCAAGATTTTTTTATTAAGTAAAGAAGTTTTCAACAGAAACACAACAAAAAAAATATAAATGTTGAGATACTTATATGGATATGGAGGTATTTATATGACTACATATATGA
This sequence comes from Callorhinus ursinus, assembly GCF_003265705.2. Taxonomy (NCBI): domain Eukaryota; kingdom Metazoa; phylum Chordata; class Mammalia; order Carnivora; family Otariidae; genus Callorhinus; species Callorhinus ursinus. The sequence continues at coordinate 3,292,427 of NW_027397088.1, forward strand.
CTAAATTGCTTGAAATATCCAGGGAAAAAAAAAACAGAGAAGTAAAGGTGGTTTTTACTTGATTGGAACATTTCCTTATTTCTTCAACTACTTGAGGCATACATATGTATGTATATATATACTGAAGAATATGTTTGAAAAACCAAAAAATTTGCATAACGTGAAAAATAAAGTGAAACAGAAGCTCTCCCCACCAAACAGAAGTAAGGCAGATGCTAGTCTCACACATGAGAATTGTCACTGAGGGCTTGGATTCAAACCTGTGCTAATGTTTGCTAAGGAGATGTTATACAATGGCTTAAATTAATTCTTTAAAAAACAATAATGATAGTTTCCCTATGTTTTACTGTGGCACATTGATGGAAATGTGGCTAATTTATGGCAGTAAAAAGCACTATTAACTCTTTTATAGTCTGAGTCAAAGAATTTTCACTTCTGAAGTGAAGAAAAACAAACTGTTATAAATGAACAGAGATGTTTGATCCATTAAAATGAGAAAATATACTTATTATACCTAGCTACTGTATATTTAAATATTTTCTTGCTAAAAACTTCTCTTCTTGGGGAGCCTGGGTGGCTCAGTCTGTTAAGTGGCTGACTCTTGATTTCGGTGCAGGTCATGACCTTAGGGTTCTGGATCGAGCTCTGAGTTGGGCCCACGCTCTGTGGGGAGTCTGCTTGAGATTCTCTCTCTCTCCCTCTTCCTCTGCCCCTGTCCCCACTCCCGCGTGTGTGCAGGTGCACGCACTCTCTCTCTCTCTCAAATAAAAAAATAAATCTTTAAAACAAACAAACAAAAAACATTGCTTTTCTTTCTTTTGGCCTTTCTAATCCTTTTTACAAGTCTCCCTCTCTTCTGGGCATGCTGCCTTATGCCACCTGGGTCACTATCCAGTATGTTTTCATTGATAGCCATGCAGCAAACTTCGACCCTGACCTATCTAGGATGCAGAGAAAAATCAAAGTTTTCTTTTAGTTGTTTGCATTTTGCAAATTAAACAGAAATAAGCCCCAGTCTTCCTCTTCCAATGGCCCAAACAAATTACTTTTTTTTTTTTTTTTGGAGTTCTTTCAGCACTGAGGAATGAAAGATTAAAGAAATGGGATACTCTTTTAAAAAAAAAAATCTTTTTTTTCCATAGACACGCCTTATACAACAGGCTATGTCCCTGGAACCTGTTGGTCTAGGGGCTGTGGGCATGGTGACTATTTCTTGGCTAAAAGACAGATTTCAAGCAAGTACTTGCTCTGTATTCACCCAACAGGCTCCAGAATCTTGCCTGCTCACAGGTGATGGGGCTTTTGTGCCACTAGCTTCTGGAAGGCCAAGAGGAAGTACACACAGTATTTTTATTATAGGACTGTCCTTCTTAAAACATAGCCTGAGGAGCCTGTGGTTTGAATTATAGAGTGTCTCAGGAGAACTTCTGGCATCTGGTTCGACAATCATCTTTTTTAAAAATGTAGTCTTTTGTGAGCTTGTGACCCAAAATGATATGGTAAAACTAATGCTGGAGACTCACAGGGGCTTAAGTTGCAATAGTTATGCAACTAAGAGAAGAGAATAAAGAAGCCTGAACACTGGATGGAATTTAATAAAATGTATTATAAAATGGAAGCCCCATCTATTGTCTACCACTTAATTCCCAGAACCTGTGAATGTGAACTTAGTTGGGAAAAGGGTCTTTGCAGATGTAATTTGAGTTAAGGATCTCGAGATGTGGAGATAATCCTGGATTATCTGGTAAATCCTAAATCCAGTCTTATAAGACACACCTAGAGGAGACACAGATGGAAGAAGAAGAAGCCATAAGGCTGTGGAGAGATTAGAGGGATGCAGCCACAAGCCGAGGAACACCAGGAGCTGCCAGGAGCTAGAAAGGACAAGGAACAGATTTGCCCCTGGAGCCTCTGGGGAGAGGTTGGCCCTGTTGAAACCTTGATTTTGGACTTCTGGCCTCCAGAACTGTGAGTGAATATGTTTGTTATTTTAAGCCACACAGGCTGGGATGATTTGTTATGGTAGCTACAGGAAACTAATTGTCTGTCGGTATCCTCTTAATATCCTCACTGTATTCCTGGTTTTGCCAAGTTAGTCTTACTTCTTTAGTGGTATGTATTTAATTATCCCATGAACTCCAAAAATAGCTTACCCATTAGCTGAAAGAAATCATACATTCTAACTCCTCTCCATTTGAAGGAATATTTGATTTCTGTACTCACATTTATTACATACATACACATATGTATTAAAATATATACATCTATGTTAAAAATGAACTTTATTTTGTGTCTATGCCATCTCAGGATGTTCTTTAATGTTGTCTGAATTAGATCTCAAGCCTCAAAGAAAAGGAAACGATACACCTTAGAATCCTTTATAGCAGCCCTGATGACAGTGTCTGTTATTGGTTACAATTTTCAGGCATGTCCTTTTGACTTTAAACTGCGGGTTGCTGGTGGGGGGAAGGGATGGGGTAACTGGGTGATGGGCATTAAGGAAGGCATGTGATGGAATGAGCACTGGGTGTTATAAAAGACTGATGAATCACTGAACTCGACCTCTGAAACTAATAATACACTATATGTTAATTAATTGAATTTAAATAAAAAAATAAGTCTGAATATGTGTTAAGAGACTAACAAAACCAGGAAACCAAAGCCATCCCACAAAACCTGCTTCTGTTCCATTATTTCTTTTTCAATCAGTGACATGGGGACACATCAAGTCTCCCAGGCCAGCACCCCAAGAGTTTCTTATCCTACCTCGCACTAGGTGCTTCCCACCCCCTCACACGTCCCCCACCCATATCCTCTCCACCTTCGGTGCGCCGAGCCAGGTCAGGCCGAGCCATCATTTTGTCCATCTCTGATACCTCCCCTTTTGCCTTCCTGCTCTTTCCATTCTTCTGTCAGCACACGCACACACCCATGCACACATAATACATGTGCACAAAAGTACACCCCACATGTGAGCACACACGTGCACACATACCTACCCATTCATGGGATCCTGGAGGCCCCTCCCTGACTTAGACCAGCCAAGTCCCGGTTTTCCTGGGAGAGTATAATTAAAATTAATAAGTAATAAGTCAGGAAAGAGTATAATTAAAATTAATAAGTAAGATATTGGGTATGTGCAAAGACTTAATCATAGAATCATACTTTGTGTCCCAGCAATTCTACTGCCAACAGCGGGCTGTTCGTCACGGATTATCAGCACCTGGACAGGGTAGGGTCTCTCGAGCAAGTTTGTGGATGAACTGTACAACCCAAATGTACCAAGTTGCCCCAGGCCGTTCCTGACCTGGTCGCTTCACTCAGAGAAACCTAGGAATTTTGTTAGGCTTTGGCTGAAGATCTGTGGCTTGCCTATCACACAGCAAGACTCCTGCAGTCATCTCTAAAGTCTCTGGCTCCTTCTCCCTTTCTCTCCATTACCGGACCCACTCCCACTCTCACTTGGCCTTTGGTCTCAGGCCCCTTCTCCCAGCGCAGGCTCACCTCACCCCCCGCCCCCGCACCTCATCTTTCCCAGCTGCCTGAGTGAGCCCACTCCACGTCTGACAGCTCCCCTCCATCTCCTAACTCAGCCGGCAGCACAAAACTGGAAACTTAACCTGCCTGAGCAGTATCCTTTCTCCTTAAAAGATGAGGCGGGAAATGATTACAAGTAACTTGCTGTAATAACTGGTTTCCTTTTATTCTCATCACTTATGAATGAATGCTGTTATATGGTTCTTAACGTGGGATGGAAAAATCTATTTCACATCCCTGTGTGTCTGCACCTGCTGTTTGCTCTGCTTGGAAATCTCTTCTCTTCCCCTCTGTCCCAGGCTACTGCTCGTTTGTCAAGATCCCTTTCCTGGGGCCCATTCCTCAGTGAAGTATTTCCCTCAGTGAAGGCGGAGCTGGAGGCAATGTCATACCAAAGGGAAACTCTCATGAATTTGAAACAAGACGGGCCTAGGTCTGAATCTCAATCTCACCTCTTATGAGCTGTGACACTTTGAACAAATTTCTTAAATTAATGCATCCATATTTTCCCCACTTGTAGAGTTGTGAGGTTTCAATGATGCATTGGATGCATTCCTGCTTGGCTCTCCAGCATCGTGAGGCCCCCGAGAAAGGGTTAGGTGGTGTTGAGATGTGGCTCCTCGCAGCCTCTCGCGGGCCAGAGCCTGGGCTGATGGCCTCCAGAGAGGAGTAGTCTCCTAGTTTACCCGAGTGTGTTACCCGGCTCTTCTCATTTTTCAGATGAACAATGATGTGGAAAGATTGGGAAGCAGTGAAAGGATGTTGTCAAGTACCAGGCACATAGTAGGTGCTCAACAAGTATAGGTGCTCTTTCCCCTTGTTCCCTCCCACTTGTGAGCAAGCCTCTATTACAGCATCTGAAAACCCAGCCCCGCACACAGAACGGGAAGTAAGTCAGGGGCTCGTGCCTTATCATCAGGATTTGTTTGCATGTCTGCTCTCCTAGACTCTAAATTCTTCAAGCCCAGGGACTGTGTTGCACTCAGGGATGGAGCCCCAGGGCCTAGTGCATACTAGACACTCAGTGGGTATTTGTTGAATGAATGGATCAATGGACGACAATTTCATGGAAGAATCACTCCCTGAAATTTCCAGCCACAGACTTATGAAAGTTGGGATGGAAACACATCATGTTTCTTGCCCAACCCTCACCACACTCTTTAGGGGTGGTCACAGCACTGCATATTTTCTCCAGGAAGGATGAGCTCTGCCAAGAATGAAGCTGTAGGTCTGTGCCGGGCACTTTGTGATTCTGCACTCAGGGTGTGGGGAGGACAGAGGATGCCCACAAGTGAGAGGGGGAGCCAAATGGGACAACAGAAGCCCAGAGGGGCAATGTTTTTTTTTTTTAATTTTTTTATTGTTATGTTAATCACCATATATTACATCATTAGTTTTTGATGCAGTGTTCCATGATTCATTGTTTGTTCATAACACCCAGTGCACCATGCAAAACGTGCCCTCCTCAATACCCATCACCAGGCTAACCCATCCCCCCACCCCCCTACCCTCTAGAACCCTCAGTTTGTTTTTCAGAGTCCATCATCTCTCATGGTTCGTCTCCCCAGAGGGGCAATGTTTGCCCTAGTCTGGCCCAGGCACATCCCTGTGCTCCCGAGCCACTTCCAGTGCTGTGTGCAGGCCTGGAGTTTCAGATGCTTGCCGATGTCTCTGGAGTGTTCCTCCATGTCCTCAACTTGCTCTCAAGAATCACCCCTGATGCTCTGAATGAAAATAAAGCTCTCTTCCATGAAGTGTCCCCAGAAAGCTCCATGAGGAAGGAAGTGTCATTGAGAAGTGTCCTTGGCACCACTTCTAGCTGAGAGGCCAGTCTCCATGACCTTGCGTGACTTTGAGGTGTCCCTGAAGGGAAGCAGCTTTCACTTTCCCACAGTGCAAGTGGAAGGACACTTGCAAGTTTTCGGGCTTACTCGATTGTAACTGGACCTAGTCCTCAGGTTTCTTCTTGGGGGAAGGAGTTTCATCAGTTATTATTCCCACAGGCTGATTTTTTAAAATGCGAAATTGGGGCCCAAGTGTTGCAGAAAAGATCTGTGAAATAGATACACGGGGCCTGCATTTAGTTCCTAGTTAAGAGATTTCATGGAATAAACTTACTGACTCTGTGGGTGTCTTAATTGTCATATATGTCTTATGGGACAGGACAACATTTTGCAAAAGGAAAGCTTGCTCGCTTCCTGCTTCTTCCTTCTCTGCACCCCTCCCTCTTCCACTTGTGGGTACCCTTTTCAGACATACAGGAGGGAGTAGCGTATAGAACCTCAGGTCTCAAAGTGGTGTTCAAGACGGGTGGTACCCGCACTACCCAGGTGCCTGTTAGAAATGTCACATCTCAGGTTTGCCCCTGACTTCTAGAATCAAAATCTGCAGTTTGACAACATTCTCCACGTGACTTGAATGCACATTCAAGTTGGAGATGCATTGATAGAGTCGTTAAGATGGGAGCTTTATGATATATGCAAAATACTGTATGTCAGACAGTCCTGGCTCTGATTTTGATCCCAAATCCTGCAACATAGTAACTGGGTAACTGGGGCAAGTTACTCTGTGTCTCTTTAAGCCTTGGAATCCTCACTTGTAAAATGTGCACAGAAGTATCTATTCTTTTCGGTTGGTGCTGGGATAAACCAGTGACTGGATATAAAGCTCTTAGCACCCAGGGTTTGGTAATGGTAGCTATGAAGATGATAACCATTCTCCTTTGCCCTCCTTTGCCATCCTGGCACCCAGGACCCAGGCTAGTGATCTTAGCAGGAGGGATTGAAGAGCTTTGGCCTGAGCTCTTGGTGCTCAGGACAGGTAGCACTAAGCAGGCCTTCTTATCGATTTTGTATCTGAAGCACCTCACTCATGGATGTTGATAGCAGTGGGTACAACTGAGTAATATCTGCTTCTATTATATCAATAGATATTTTTATTAATACTGCTGTTTCCATGCCATTGAAAGAATTCATGAGTTTTTAACCCATAAATGCAGCAAAATTTTTGAAATGCAGTCTTTAGAAGTTATGGTTGTAAGTTTTAGGTCCTCTGGATTAGTATTGCCTGGAGCCAAAGTCCCTTTTGCCCTAGGTATCTGGGTAGGACACCACAGGTGCCACAAAGGCTGTATCTTGTCGTGGGGCAGAGTAGGACTGGAGGGCATAACTGTCCCCCTGGGCACAGCAGGTGTTGGCAAGACGCTGGTCTGACAGCAGAACTGGGAACGGGCAGGCTGAATGTGATGGGGAGGACTGGGAGCACCTTAGCCCAGGGGGCATAATGTTTGTTCATCCAGAAATCCTCTGTGGTTCGTTTTATAACTTGCAGTCCGTTTTCATGGGTCTCTTTGCCTTGAAGAAAATTTTCCATCTTTTCTGCTAGGATCTTCAAAGTCTTTGGCACATGGCTCTGACCTACTGGTAAACCCTTGACACTTATCAGGACAGATGTATTTTCTCAATATGCACTCCTAATCCAGTCCCCCTGGGTCCACTTATGTCACTTATATTGAGGGAGCTCAATAAAAATACATGTTGGACAAATGCCTGGATCCTTGTTATTGGTTTCATGGTCAGGGCAGATGTAGGAAAGGGAACAAAGTCAAGAAATGTGAATATAACAAGGATATTCCATGAAGGAGGCAGGAAGTCAAGGGGCACAGGTGAATGGATAGGGATGATTTTTTTTTTCACAAAAAAAAATGGCTTGAAAATAAAGAATTCTAAGGCTACTCTGTGAATTGTCATTGTGGTAGCCACTACATTTTTCTTGGACAAAGGCAACTGTCACACATCTTGGATAACTATTAGGAATAATATCAGAAAGGTCAAAATGATATCTTTATGTGTTTTTGAATATCACAGTTGGCTTTGTTCCAACCAGTCAGGCCATGCCAACACTGTCTTGTGGCATCACCATGAAGCCAAATGACCGCTGCTTTCTCCAGTGAGCCCTGTGAGCTGGTAACTCCCAACTCGGGAACACTTCCCTCCTGTCTTACCAGTTCAGTCTTTCATAAACTGGTTGTGATTGCATCTGTGCGCTTCCTTATGGATTATATGCTATAGGAAAGTCATTCCACTGTCTGGAGACTCTGGGAGCCTGAAGCATTTTTCCAGATAATTCAACCCATAAAAAGCCTTCACTTTTTCCTCACTGATTGGAATATTTCAAACGAACATGCTCTCTTCAGCCAAAGTTGTATTTCAGTTTCCATTTTTCAGGTCACATATCCAAAGAGACTTAGTGTTCCTTATACATGGGCTTGAGCATCCACATGCTATGCAATTCACTGGGAAAATCTCCCAGGGCTTAACCTCGTCTACCTGTGTCCTAATATAAGAATGCCATGAGTCTAAGTTAGAAAACAGTCATCCAGCTGGGTATTAATTTCATACTTTTTCTTTTTTTTTTAATGGAGAGGATATGGAAGATTTGGAAAAGTGGTCAGAGAATAATAGCAAGAGTTGCACTTACTGAGTACATACTATGTGTTAAGTGTGTGAAATAGTTTTCACTTAAACCCTTTGGCGATCTAAGGCGAACAGCATGGGAGTTTGAGAATTTACCTTCCCTGCCCCGGGGTTTCTTAACTAGAAAGCAACAGAGTCAAGATTCTAAGAGTCTAAGTCCAGTGGATGCTAGAGCTTCTGGTCTATTTGCCTTACCTATAAGTAATGGGCAACATATTTATTAGTAGTAAAAATGATGCTGGAAACAATAGAAAAATTATAGGTCCCAACTATGCATTCCTTTTCATGTTGCAAAGAAAGATGCTGAGGGACTGGCATATCTTCTATCCTATTTTGACCCATTCACTGGCCTCCATAATTTCCTCTCCTCTTGACTCCCCAATTCTCTGTGTCTCTTTCCAGAAGAACACAAACTCCTCCAGGACCCTTACTGAAAATTCACAAACTTTCCACAAGTTTCAATAACTAGCTGTGGCTTCTTTTTTAATACTCATGGGTAGGCAGGTCCTGGAGTGCTTTAAAAGCCCCCTAATTTTGCCAGCAGACTGAAGAAGGGAAACTCAAGTCACTGGAGACAAAGGGGCAAAGCCACAGGTTTGGCGGCAGAGGGAAAGAAATGGTGTGTGACCAGGACTTAAGCCGTCTGTGTTGGCTCTGGATGACAGTATACTCTTGCTCCAAGGCCTTTAATTGGCTGATAGTGTGATTGCTTTGGCCAAGGGTCCAATTAATACCCAACATTTGAGGATTGGTTTTCCAACCCCAGTTGGATGAGTTTCTTGGCAAAAAAGGGTAACCACTGTAAATTCAATTCACTTCCTTAACTGTGCACCCACTCTATAATGTAAGGATATCACTCTGTCTGGTTAATTCCAGACATGGCTCTGTGAACAGATGGGGAATTTGGATTTTCAAATTTGAAAAAAAAAAAAGCGTAAGTGAGTGTGAGTTTTGTGCAGTTACCTTGATACTCCATCTTGTGGAAAATATACTAAATCCCAATATGGTAGAAGGCAGGACTGCAAAAGTCAGGCAGTGCTTAGCCTGAAGTTTGTGCTTGCTGAGAATGCTCTGATCAATCGCCTGCTATGATTGGCTATGGATCTGCTGAAATCTCCTCTAACCAGAAAATGAAGTCACTCAGCTCCCTTGTGTTGCAAGTGATCGAAGATGCCAATGCAGCAGTCTTAGCCTAGAGGGGCTACTGTACACTCTAGAACATGGGAACGGCAGACTTGGAGCCGTGGGTTCAGATCCTGGCTCTGAAATTTACTTAGTTGCATGCACCTGATTCAGTTGCTTAATTTAATTTATAAAGCAAGGATGGTAACTATCCTTTCAGCTTGGTTGCAAGGATTACATTAAAGGATAAACATAAAAGCATAAAGATGTTCAATTAGTGCTAACTCCCTTCACTTAATACCAGGGGCGGCAGCCACTGCTCAGTCTGAGACACTCCATGTGCCTTGATATGTGACGCTGCCTTGGAGAAGCACATATAGCCTAACCCTTGGCTTCTAAATAGCAGCCACATAATAGCAAATTTCTAGTAAAACAAGCTCATGAGATGTTTAGCATCGTAGCAAATGAGCTGTCTTAGAGCCCGAATTTCAATGTTCTTACTCACCTCGAATGTATTGGGGGCTTCCCACTCATTACTCCTTCTCTTTACAAGGTTTTGCCTTGACTTTTTTTTTCTCTTGTTTACCCAATGGAATGAAGTCTGTTTGTCAAAACATCCTGCCCCTCTATTTACTTTGACCTGATTTTGAAAGCAGCAGTCATTTTATTTGGGCTGCTGGAAAGAGCACTAAACCAGATGTTGAGGTGACTGGGATTTCTGGAAGACATTCTTTTCTCTGATGAGACACATGGTGCATGAGGTAGGGGCCTCTGGCAGGAAGCCACAGACCCTACTGCAGCACACGTGCTCACTCACGTTCATTGACCTCACATTTCCCATCTTTGTCCAGAGGGCCAGCTACTTCAGGATCTGCCTGCTAATCATTCTTTTGTGTGCTACCCAGACTAACCTGGCTTCTCTTGGTTGTGTCTGTGGGTGGGTAATTCAGTAGCTAAGGGCAGAAGTTCCTGATTATAGGGAATCTACCAAGCACTGGAGTTTGTCAAATGGTCCAGTCCAGGTCTGTGTCATTTGAGAAGGGAAGGAAAAATAAAATAAGATAAAAACAGAGAGGGAGGCAAACCATAAGGGACTCTTAACTGCAGACAACAAACTGAGGGTTGCTGGAAGGGAGGTGGGTGGGTGGATGGAGTAACTGTGTGATGGACATTAAGGAGGGCACATGATGTGCTGAACACTGGGTGTTATACATAACTGATGAATCACTAAACTCTACCCCTGAAACTAATAATATGCTATATGTTAACCAACTTGAATTTAAATAAAATTTTAAAAAGAAAACTCACTGAAGACTCTTTACTTTTATTCTTGACTTCTTAAATGATCAGTGTAGAGAGAGATCAGGATGTTCTTCAAGAGTCATTACAAACCTGGACTTGTCTTCAGACAGGCGCTCTCTGTTGTAAAGTGTCGTCAGTAGACATCCATCTCTGGGCATCCTGTAAAAGTGATGAGCCTTGCAGTGTTTGCTTCTCCTCCCTTCATTGGCTGATTAGCTGGAGAAAACCGTGACTCCTCAGGGAGCAAAAGGAGCATTTTACTTTGTGTCCCGGATGTTGGTCTTCATAAAATTGAGCCAGGTGGAATGAAGGGCATATATTCAGCTTTGATGCATTTAATTAACCATTATTTGCTGAGTGTCTATTATGTGCCAGATACTGTGGGCAGTAAGGAAAGAAGGGTGAATAAGACACAGTCCTTACTGGGGCGTGGGCAGGGTCAGACAAAGGGGCAACTACGGTAGAACTTGTAGTGCAGTATGTCAGGGTAAGCACTGGGTGCCATAATAGCTCCCTGGGATTTGGGGGAACTTCCCGAGAAAAAGGAGTACTTTGGCATAGACCTGAAGGATGACAGGAAGCTGGTTGTCTAAGGGGTGGGTCGGGGGGGATGTGCATAGTGCAAGGGGGTTTACAGGTGAGAACTCCAGACAGAACAGAGATTCTGAGGAGCCTGGGAGATGCTTGAGGCTTCTGTAGAGGCCAACTCAGGGCAGGATATGGACTCTGTCTGGTAAGAACCTCTGTGGTCAGATTTGACCCTGGGCTCTAGAGCAACCATTTCTAGCATTAGTGGAGTTGCATTTCCCTGTCATTATCCCCAAACTTCAAAAGGGTCTGAAGCAGTGAGGTGTTCTAGATTAGTCTTTTGATGGTGTGGATTCAGCCCTGTTCCATTCTTCAGAAAGAGTAGTCTTCTCCATAGAAGACCCAGAGGCTCCCTGGTAAGACCAGAGTTATGGAGACAGCTGAGCTCCCAGCAGACCAGACATCTCTGGGGTCACTGCAGAACTTCTAAGAAAGGAAGCCTGATTTTATAGCCCTGTCCTGGTCTCACAGAGTGATGCAATCTCATCGTTGGAATCTGTCTTTATGTGAATAGGGTGTGGGCTAGTCTACCTGATGCTTCTAGATTTTCTTGCTTGCTATATACCGCTGACACTTTTTACCTTCAACCAATTTTCAGTGAATGCTAGGGTGACCAACTATCTCAATTTGCCTGGGGTTGAGGGAGTTCTCCAGGTGCCAGATGTTCACCGCTAAAATCAAGAAAGTTCTGAGGAAGCCAGAATAAATTAGTCCCCCTAAGAATGCTGACTTTGTACCAAGATCTTCTGTGTTATGTGATCACATTTACTCTCTAAAGCAATGCTTTGAGGCAGATGCTATTATTTCAATTTTAAAGAATTTGTAAATAAGAGATGAAGCAAGTTTCCCAAGGCTACTTATCTAGTGATAGAGTTTGGATTTAATTTAGATTGCTTGCTTTAAAGCCAGTGCTTTAGTTATCTATCGCTGCATAAGAAATCATTCCAAAGCTTGCTGGCTTGAGTCAACACTAAAGGGTTGTTAATTCATAGTTTCTCTGCATCAGAAATTCAAGAGCATCTTAGCTGGATGTTTCTGGCGCAGGGTCTTCCATGAGGCTGCAGTCCAGATGTTAGCAGGGGCTGCATGATCTGAAAGCTTGACTGGAGCGGGAAGGCCTGCTTCCAAGCTGGCTGCCTCACATGACTGCTGGCAGGAGACCTTGGTTTCTCTCCATGTGGCTCTGCTGTTGGGCGGCTTGAGTGTCTTCATGACATGGTAGTTGGTTTCCCTCAATGTGAGTCACCCAAAGAGAGAAAGGAAGAAGCCACAATGCCTTTTGTTGCCTTGCCTTTGGAATCATGTACTCTCATTTCTGGAAGATCCTATATAGTTTTATAGGTCAGCCCCGCTGAGTATGGCAGGTACCACACAGAAGGTAAGGACCTAGGGCATCCTAGAAGCTGGCTATCACAGCCAGTGTCTGTTTCATATTTCCACAGCTGCCTCCACCTAATGTGGACATTTGAGAGAAGTTTGTAGGATGAGAAACTGAAAACATATACTTATATGCACACGCACACACATACACACATGCAAAAACGTTCATTTTATATATATATATATATATATATATATATATATATATATATATATACATATACCATTATTTCTATACTTGAATGAGTGTACTTTCAAGATAATCAGCACCTTGGTAGGCTAAATATTTATCCTAATGATGTTTCCTTTACACTAAATATTTTTTAGTCTGTCACTAATAGACACAATTATATATGGAATTTATATATTCCAGGGTAATTACAAATATATATACCATTACCTAGAATTCAAATCAGGGAAACAGTGGGGAAGGTAGGGAGGCCAAGAGCCCGGGGATGCCAACAACAATGTTGGATGGCAGGTTCATGGGGAATACTTGGAGCAAATTTTGCCCAATCCCAACACAGTGCTGCTGGGTGGTCTGTATTAATTTAAAGGGGCTGGAAACCCATACTTTTAGAACCTTAGTTACTTCATTTGTAAAACAGAGGAAGATAGCAGCCCTTGTGCTTTTAACTCTATAGAGCTGTTGTAGAACACAAACATGAGAAACCAAGGAAGGTGCTACCGTCACCAACATTTGCGCTGTTATCTCTGGAAGTGTGCCAAGACCCCCCACAGGACAGGGTAGGCACTCCCAGAACCACGCACGACTGCTGCTTTGCAGCCCCTGGGAGCCCTTCTTTGAGGAGCATTAGCCACACGTCTTGCTCCAGTTGTCAGACACCTTAGCCACTGTGTTTTCTTAAGCTCTGCTTCCATGTGCTGCCTGGAAGGGCTCACAGTTCTGTGGGGGAAGCCAGTCTGCGGGCGGGGCTCCGTCCTCATGTCTGCTTGCTCACGCCTGGATGTCAGAGCAGGTGAAGCGAGGTGTGCCCGAGGCCCGCCACCGAGTGCTGGCGTGCACATGGCTGGCACCGGGCCACAGAGACCCCTAAGGAAGCAAGGACAGACGCTTCCAAATGGAACATGCACATAAACCTCTGACACCATTTTCACATTCTTTGCCACATTACCAAGGCCAAAACAGGAAGAGAAGTGGGTTTCTTTGACAAACATTTCTTTTTTACCCCTTTTCTTATAAAATTATCCCCAACCTGTCCGAAGAGTCTGGCAGCCATTCATGTGTCAACAGCACGCAGTTTTATGGGGATGGCATGAACGAATTCCCTGCTAGGCTTCTCAGCTGTGTGTGAAAAACAAGTTGCTGCTTAGTGAAGCACAGCTGAGAACCTCCTGCTGCCTTTCGGGGACTCCCACTTTTTGTATCTCGATACCAGACTACTCCCCTGTAATCCAAAGAGTTGTGTGCTGGGAAAGGTTTAACAACCAATTCTCCAAAGGGGGGTGGGGAACCCACCTTGAAGTGTAGCATTTGCCCATTTCCATGGTGTAAATATTCTAACCGGGGCCAATCCCAAGCTACTGACTTGGTATCACTGAACGATGGAGAGCTTGTGTGAGCTGGCGGCTCCAGGACCCCTCTGGATCCAAAGATACACAGCAAATGCATCCTTCATGTACTTACTTGGAGGCAAAATGAGTATGTCAAAATTGACATGTGCAAAATGGAACCAATAATCTCTCTCTCTGGCCCATACTCAGCCTTGTCTTCTTCCAGGGTTTGCTATCTGAGTGTGTGGCACCACCTCATCACCATCTCCAGGCCATCACCAACGTCCCAGTCTGTCTACTTCTCCTTGGCCTCTGTTATCATTCTTAATCACTTGGATTATTGCCAAAGGCTGCTGAGTGGTTTCCTTACTTCCACTCATGCACACACATACACTCAACCCATCTCCTCGATCGACCAGCATGACCTTTGAGAAATACTGTTCTTAGAACATCACTCTTCTTACAGTTTTTTTTAATTTTTTTATTGTTATGTTAATCACCATATATTACATAATTTGTTTTGGTGTACTGTTCCATGATTCATTGTTTGTTCATAACACCCAGTGCTCCACGCAGAATGTGCCCTCCTTAATACCCATCACCAGGCTAACCCATCCCCCCACCATCCTCCCCTCCAGAAACCTCAGTTTGTTTTTCAGAGTCCATCATCTCTCCTGGTTCGTCTCCCCCTCTGACTTATTCCCCTTCATTCTTCCTCTCCTGCTATCTTCTTCTTTTTCTTTTTTCTTACAATATGTTGCGTTATTTGTTTCAGAAGTACAGATCTGTGATTCAACAGTCTTGCACAATTCACAGCGCTCACCGTAGCACATACCCTCCCCAATGTCTATCACCCAGCCACCCCATCCCTCCCACCCCCAACCACTCCAGCAACCCTCAGTTTGTTCCTGAGATTAAGAATTCCTCATATCAATGAGGTCATATGATACATGTCTTTCTCTGATTGACTTATTTCACTCAGCATAACACCCTCCAGTTCCATCCACGTCGTTGCAAATGGCAAGATCTCATTCCTTTTGATGGCTGCATAATATTCCATTGTGTATATATACCACTTCTTCTTTATCCATTCATCTGTCGATGGACATCTTGGCTCTTTCCACAGTTTGGCTATTGTGGACATTGCTGCTATAAACATTGGGGTGCACGTACCCCTTCGGATCCCTACATTTGTATCTTTGGGGTAAATACCCAGTAGTGCAATTGCTGGATTGAATGGTAGCTCTAATTTCAACTGTTTGAGGAACCTCCATACTGTTTTCCAGAGGGGTTGCACCAGCTTGCATTCCCACCAACAGTGTAGGAGGGTTCCCCTTTCTCCACATCCCCGCCAACATCTGTCGTTCCCTGACTTGTTAATTTTAGCCATTCTGACGGGTGTGAGGTGGTATCTCATTGAGGTTTTGATTTGGATTTCCCTGATGCCGAGCGAAGAACATCACTCTTCTGCCTAAACCTTTTAATGGCCTCCCATCATCGGGATTACCATCAAAATCTTTACAGTGGCCCACAAAGGCATGGAGGAGTCTTGCCTTGTCTGTTTAGCCGAATCCTGGAGCTTTTCTGGCCCCGTGCTCCTTGCTCTGTCTGCCCTGGCCACACTGGCTGACTTTCCATTCCTCAACCGTGCCAGGCCCTTTACCAATTCAGGACTTTGGACAAAGTGTTCTTTTTGCCTGGAATTACTTGGTCTGACCAACTTTTTATTCTATAATCTCAGCTAAAGGTTTGTAAAAAGACCATCTCAAATCTTCCAATTTGAAAATATCCCTAGATTTTTCTCTTCCCTAACATCTGGTTCTTGGTTGACACTCCCAACAGCAGTGTATGAAAGTCCCATTTGCTTCACATCCGAGCCAACCCTTGATATTATCAAACTTCAAAATTTTTGACAATGTGCTGTAATGGTATCTCGTTGTAAATTTAGGCATTTAAAAATATGTTCATTGACCATTTGGATTTCCTGCTGTGTGCAATGCCAGTTCAAGTTGGTTGCCTATTTTTGTATTGGGTTACCTTACTTTTATTAATTGTTAGTAGGATCATTTTATATATGATGGATAGTAGAATTTGTGGGTTAAATGTGTTGCAAGTATTTTTTTGCATTCTTTGCCTTATTTTCTCACTCTTGTCAAGGTGCCTTTTGATGAAAATAAATTTTTGGATTTGAGGTTATCAAATATTTTATATTTCTTTTCATTGCTAGAACTTTTTGTAATTTTAAGAAATTCTGCTCATTTAAGGGTCTGTTGAGCTAAACTCTCAGGTTTTTTTCTGAAAAGGTAATTATTTTCTCTTTATTCCTGAAAAAATAATTTGACTAGGTAAAGAATTTTAGTATAATAGCAATTTCCTTTTAGTATAGTGAAAACAATTTTCACTCTTTTTTTGCTTTTATTATTGCTGATAAGAAGTCAGCTTCAATATCCCCTTCCTTCAAAAGTTTCTTTTTTCCCCAGCTTACATGTAAAATCTTCTCTTTGTCTGTTGTTTCATGGTTTTACCATGACATGTCTATCTTTGGATTTCTTTTTGTTTATCCCACAATCGATTGGGCTCCCTTAATCTGAGGGTTTGGTCTTTCAACAAGTCTGGAAATGTCTCATTCATTGTCTTTTGGATATTATCTCTTCTTCTTTCTCTTTTATCTCCTACACAACTCCAATAAAACAGAAGTGACAGCTTTTCATTCTCTCTTCCATCTCTTCGTTTCTCTGAGTTCCATTTTGAATAATTTCTTCATACCTTTCTCTCATTTAGTAATTATTTGTTTTGTTCTGCATAATCTGCTGTTTAACATGCTGACCGAATTCTTAAACTGAGTTATTAGAATTTTCATTTTTAGAAGTTCTACTTTAAAATTTG
This sequence comes from Callorhinus ursinus, assembly GCF_003265705.2. Classification (NCBI taxonomy): domain Eukaryota; kingdom Metazoa; phylum Chordata; class Mammalia; order Carnivora; family Otariidae; genus Callorhinus; species Callorhinus ursinus. The sequence continues at coordinate 3,309,232 of NW_027397088.1, forward strand.
ATTCTCTTTACAAATGTGCTTGGTCTTTTTAGAAACTCTAAAAAATAAAGCATTTACCAAAACATTGAAATGCCTGTTCTAAATTCTCTTTGATAATTTCCGTATTTAAAACCTTTACCTGACCTATTCTGATATCTATCTGATGCGGAGATGTGCCACCTACACTGGTCTTCAAGGAAAGAGTTGATGCCCCGCTGTGGGAAGAAATGAGGTCAGTAGGCAGCATCTATTTGTGGAGAGCTATCTCACCGATGGCCATGCCCTATCCCAAAGTAGCCTATGTCTGGAGACTGACTGAGGGTATCGAGGTTTGGCCATTTTGGCCCAGTATAGGACGACTCTGATGGACAATATTCTCACCAGTGCTCTCTGCTGAGGTTGGACCAGGTTTTGTCAGAGCTACACAGCAGTTCAACTTTCTCCTTTTGCTTAATCTTGGGTTCTTTCTCTCTTTTTCATAAACATTTTGCATCTGAAGTTCTGACCTGGCATCTGCTTTCACAAAACCCAAACTACAATATGTGTGTGTGTGTGTGTGTGTGTGTGTGTGTGTGTGTGTGTGTTCTGCTGCTTCTTACTCATGGTACCTTGTCTCCATCTGTGTTTATGTTTCTTGAAACTTTATTGGTTGGAATTCTTTGAGATTTGTTTTGAGGTTAAGTTCCTTTTGCGAATACACGTGATTTCTTCTATCAGTTGCCCAAGGGCATGACCAACTTGGGACCAGTTTAAGTGAAATTGTCTGTCTGTGTTTTTTTTAAACTACAAATATAGTATGTATTGTTTGCTAACCCATGTGAGTGGAAATGACAGTTATGAATTAAATAATAGGCCTGTTCAAAATGGGCATGTTTCTTACTTTCCCTTTCCATGCTGGGTTTGTTTCCCATTTACTCATATACTAAGTAGACATTACAGGCCCCACCTTATGTAGTATTTCTCCACCTTGGGTGGGCTGAAGTCTTAATTTCCTGTTTCTCATGCCACTGTGTAGCTCACCAGTGGAAATGAAAGGTCATCAGAGTTCAGTACATAGTTTCAGGGTGAAGGCTGGTTTGGATCTTGCTTACTTTCCATGGTTCCAGGCTCAGTGTTTCACTTTGGAACTGGAAACTCATGGTTCCAAGTTTCAAAGTAAGATAGACTCCTCACTTTACTGCCAGGAGGCTGATTCATTAAATTGTTATTTTCTTTTGTTTCATATTTATCCAGACTTCACTTATTTCCTTTTCTGAACAGGGAGGCTGAGTCATTTAGGATTTCTAGTCCACCATACAGATGGAAATAAATGTCTGGAGTCATGTTCTAAAAGGACCTTACATAAGAGGGCTGCCAGTAGGGTCAATGAGACCCCACCAGAGAGAGTTTGCATTGACTGGATCATCAGAAACAAAGGGAAGTTGTAAGTGGCTAAACAGAGGAAGTAGGAGGTTATTTGCAAGAGATCCACAGTCATGAAGAATGTCTCCAAAGAATCCACAAATGGCTTCCTAGAAAAATAGTTTTGAATGTACCCAAAGACCAGTGGTAGTATGAGAAGATGAAGGCACTCTCTGTTAAATAAGATCTCCCCCAGCTCTGCCTTTCCTCTTCCCTTTATGGTTTATTTGTTGAGGGAGCAGAAGTGGAAGCATTAAGCTTGGAAATAGAGAAAAGAGACCCCTCACCCCAAGGCCTCAGGACACAGCTGGGAGAGGGGGGCAAGTTTAAATGAAACCCATGATTATTACAGGAACAAATAAAACACAATTGTTAAAAGGTGACTATTCTTGTTTATTTCTTACAATTCAATGTGAGCAGATAAACTATGGTGTTTGCCCAATATTCCACACAAGCAAGGACACTAACAAACCACAGAACATGTTGGACTGAAGGGGATGGAGAATAAAGATATTTTCTGGCAGAACCTGGTGAGTCTGCTCTTTTAACATAGAAACTACCTAAAATTCATCCTAGAATACCAAGTAGTTGGAAGGAAAGTGGGGTTAAGGTGTTGTTGTTGTTTAGGTAAGAGGGGTCTGAATGCACATATATGTTGTTGGGACTGAGCCAATATAGAAGGAGGTATTGAAGAGAAAGCAGGGAGGGGGGATGATTATGAGGGACGGGGAATCAGATCTACAGCGCAGGTGAAGATATTAACCTTCGATGAAGAAGAGGGTCATCTTCTAATTTTATAAGGAAGGAATAGGAGGGATGAATATGCTTGTAAGTTGATTCTGTATGTTCCATGGCAGAAATTTGAGGAATTTCTAATTTGATGACTTCTTTTCTCTCTGAAGTGGGGGCAGGGATGCTTTTTGGGAGTGAATGAAGGGGTGATGAGTTTTAGGCAAGTGTGAGAAAAGACAAATAGGATGGCAGAATCCACTCCTGGCCCAACAAAGCCTGGAAATCACGCATTATAGTGAACTCGTCTGTGCCATGGCCCGATATCCTCCAACAGCATAACCAGCGTGGATGCAGGGCAGGAAGGGCGCAACTGAACAGTCCCTTTCTAGGGTCCAGAATGCTCAGCCTTTTGCATAGACTCTCTTTCTCCTTGCATAAGGAAAGCACTCTTGTGTTTCTCTACACTCACAATATTACATGACTTTCACACTTTATCTTTGACACAAAATGTGTGGATTTTCCACACATCATGTAATTCCTGATACCAGCGGGGTGTCTCACAATTTAATTCTGACACTATCCACCTGGAGTTAGCATCGCATCTCACAAGTGGTTAAGGGCTCAGTCCCATAGAACTGCCCCCTGCCCCCAGCATTTCAGGTGCCAGTCTCAAGGCCCCTGTACTTCTGACCAACCAGCTATAAACTGGAGCTCCCAGACCCTTCATTGGGTTCGATAATTTGCTAGAGTGGCTCACAGAACCCAGGGAAACACATATATTTACTGGCATATTATAAAAAGTATGATAAAGGATGCAGATGGAAGAGATGTGTAGGACAAGGTATGGGGGAAGAGGGAAGGGTAGGTGTGCCCTCTCCAGGCATGCCACCTTCCCAGTACCTCTGCATGTTCAGCAGCCTGGAAGCTCTCAGAACCTTGTACTTTTGGAATGTCTATGGAGGCTTCATTATGTAGGCATGATCCATCATTAACTTAGTATCTAACCCCTCTTCCTTTCCCAGAGAATAGGAGGTAGGGCCGAAAGCTTCTAATCATGGTTGGGTCTTTCTGGTGACCAGCCCCCATCCTGAAGCTACTCAGGAGCCCGCCAGTAGTTGCTTCATTAGAACAAAAGATGCTCCTATCACCCAGGAAATGCCAAGGGATTTAGAAACTCTGTTTCAGGAACCAGGGACAGAGACCAATGTATATATTTTCTATTATTTCACATCCCCCCCTTCCCTCTTTCCTTACACAATTTCTTGATTTTGAGACTTGTTCTTCTGATTTAAGTTTTATTTCAATCAAATATTTGTTTTTCTTAATGACATTCCGGTACTGTGACTTGATGGAGCATGTTTCTCAGTCCTTCTCTCTAAGACGTGTACATAACACTTCTTAGAATGCGTGATTTCTGAGTGACAAAACTTCCAGTAAGTAATCATTCCTGCTAATTTCATCCTCAAAGAATTAGTAATCTTAAAATTCAGGGAACATCCCACAATAACCTTCTATTTGTTGACTATAGATGTAAGGAAACAAAAAGACTACATGCTTGATGGTAAAACCGTAGCATGGATTTATGAGAACCCAGACTGCTGGATCCTGTTCTTAGAGTTTCTTATTCAGTTGTTCTGGGACAGAGCCAGAGAATATGAATTTCTCCCAAGTTCCCAGGTGGTGCTGTTAGTCTGGGGATCATACTGTGTGAAATAATGAGACAGGTGATAATAAATCTTCACAATAATAATCAGGTAGTACTTGTCTTTGACCTAAACACAGGTACTCAAAGGCAAGCTTATTTTTTATTTTTTTAAGATTTTATTTATTTATTTGGGAGAGAGCACACGAGCTGGGGGAGGGGCAGAGGGAGAAGTAGACTCCCTGCTGAGCAGGGAGCCTGACTTTGGGGCTCAGTCCCAGGACCCTGAGATCATGACCTGAGCCAAAGTCAGATGCTTAACCGACCGAGCCACCCAGGTGCCCCTCAAAGGCAAGTTTAAAAAAGGAACTTTTTCCAACGGAGGTCATTTTTCTGGATCCTTCAATTTCTTGAAGTATTCTGCTCAGTCATTTATACGTTGCACTTATTTAATTAAGTCTATAAGAAAAGAACGAAGGCGGAAACAAGGGGCTCTGGGACCCTAAAGGTGTGAAGGATGCTCTCAGAATTGTGCCATCTCAGCCTCCTGCACACAAAGGTAAATGAAGAATGGCTAATGCATTTTTGCTGGCATCTCTTTGTCAATATTATGGATTTTAATGTTTGAAGAAAATAAATGTTACAATATCTTAGTGACCCAAATCAACCAAACACATGTCAAATAAGGGCCATTTTGATATTGACAGTAAAATGATTAAGATCACAAAAAATCAAAACACATAAAAATTTCCAAAGCCAATGATGCAGAGAATTTCTGAAGTAATGGACTAAGCACAACTGTAACAAGGTATCTAGGCAGGTAATTTGGCTACAAGTTCCTTGGAACTGCCTATATTTTGTCTTTGGTCTCAAAACTCACATTTGCAATCACAGGTATTCTAAGAAGGTGACCCTAGCTTTTTTTGCTAAATGAGTGAAATATGTATTCTAGAAAGAAATTAGAATACAAATAAGAATAAAAATAGAGAGGAAAATAACTGCATGGAATTAAGTCTTTGCTAAACTATTTTGCGTGTGTAGGCATTGATCTGTTTTATATTCATTGTAATAATGTGTCCCTTTTTATGTGCTGAAGGGTTGAAAAGACTTATACCCATGAAATCTTTGGAAGATTCTGATTAATTTTTGATATCAATCATTTGTTTAAATGTTCATGTTCAGAGGAGTCAAATTTGTTAAATTTATAGCTTTATATTTAATATTTGATAATTCAGTTTTTTATTTAGTAGTTCAGTTTATGGAAATAGTACGTAAAATAGAGCAGTGTTGTTCAAAAAATAATCGATAGACAATAAAAAAGTACAAATAGTGATGAGAGTATATTCCTTTCCACATATAAGAGCCACTGAGATATAGGAGAATTTTCAGCATTGAACAGATTGGCCAGTTGAGGAGCCAATTAATTTCTTCTATAGAGAAAAGGGTGTTATTTATTGAATAAAGAATATAGTACACTTTTTATTTATCAAGAGATTTCTTTCTCTCTTGACAAATTTTTATTGCTGGGATTACTCTGCAGATTCTGCCTTGTCTATACTTTTGATATAGCTCACTGCTGAATTTGTAATTCTTTTCTTTTTGCAAAAGGGCATTATTACTTATTACCTGTGAGCATTTTTCAATTCCATAAGAGAATAAATGAGCTGCATGGTCCCTGGAATCTTGTAAAGGCATTTGGCCTGGAAGATGCTCCTTGGCTGTGTGCCAATAACAATGGATTATAGGGACAACTTTCAGTTAGTCCAAAATGAGCAACTTGAACCTTTACTGTTTAATTTCTGCTCAATTATTCAAAATTGGCTCAATTTTAGTCACAAGATGAAGTTTATGAAAAGGAATTTCCATGTCCAAGAAAGGAACTATGAGCACTAAAAGGTTCACAGTATAAAAACTGAAAAGGAAAAAAAATTCTATGTTAAAACAGATTTTATTAATTGTCGATTATTATTTTAAAATATGTAATATAGTCTCCTACCTTATCAACCTGTATCAAGTCACTGAATTCACACACTCATTCTGGGAAGCCAGTTGGCAGGCAAGTGTGGAAATTGCTGGCTCATAGCATGGTGAGAAAACCAACAGATAGATGGTAATTTTCTTCTGTTTTATTTTCCTCTTTCTCCTCTCCTTTTTCTTGCCTCTTGCCTTTCTCTCCATTTACCCACTTTCTTTTTTGGCTATTGAAGATTTATTGCCTTTCAGTACTTACAGATGATGTTTTCATAGGCTCTAATGAGGTCCCAGCAGTTTTTAACAATAACAGGACATTACTGTTTCTAAGATATATTATGTGTTTTCCCTCATCTTTCTCCCTTGAATGAAAAGCTTAGAAGTATGTTAACCCCCAATTCCCTTTCCTTTACTATGATAAATGGTCTAGTTACTTAATAGGGCTAAATACTTTGCTATGACTTTTATAATACTCATTTGAATAAAATCTTAAAAAGAAGAGCATTTGTGTGCTTTTAATGTACTTTCTGGTTGAGTACCTGAGCATGTGCAGAACACCTGTTTCTTAGGGGCCTTGGAAGTCCTCTCTAAAGCCATCTTTGCTAGTTATGCATCCTGGTGGTGATTTTCTGCGACAGTTCCTGATCTTCTTGGAGAGCTATAAGGATGATGATCCTGTACCCCCCTCCACCCCCACCCCATTGCGATTCTGGCTCCAACCCCGTCTGACCCCATGTGAGTCTGCGGTGGACTCACTCCCTCCGCCGAGCTGGCTGGGCAGGTCAGCTGGATTTCCAACAGCTGCCTCAGTGCGACGCTTGACCATGAAGATATTTTTTTAAGAGGAAACAACAGGACAATGAACAAGTGCTTCGACGTTGCCTAACTTAGCTTGGCCGCTCCTAACACTGGTTTTTCTGCGGTGACAGGGTTGGGAGCCAAGTCTAGAGGTATTTTTTCTCCTTAAAGGTCAGACAGATTACAAGTCAGCAACAAAGAAAGGAACCACGCTGCGTCCCATGATGTAACACACAGGGACTTCGACACAAGCAGGCATTTTCCTTTGAGGAGTCAAGCTTTTGGGAATGCCTTCGAGCCAGAAGGGGCTTTGCTGGGGGAAAGCTCCAGCAGGTCCTGGAGCAGTGGATTCTATTTTGGTTCTGGGCTAGCTTTGGGTCAGTGGCTTTCGCTCTGCCCTGAAATTAGCATGTTATAAACAGACGGTTTGGGTCCCGGATCCAGCTAAGAAGCCAGCTTCTGGGACATGCACTGAATCATTTGTTCCAGACACAGACAAGCCACTGCGCCCTGAGAAGCGGGCTGGCGGCAGAGTCCCCAGACAGCGTCCCAGATCTGCGGTGCCCCCTTCTTTCCAGGCTTTCCTTCTCCTGCAGCACGTCACTACTCAGGTTATGCAGGGCTGGATTGCTGCTAATAGGTTCTCCTTAGAGACCTTCTGGAGACAGCTTTTCAAGAGCCTCCCCTTTCTGGATTCCTGTGGGACAGAAACCACGGAGCTATTTAATACAGTCTGTGATAACCCGCATTTTCCATCCTCTGTTTTCTGGGCCATTGCCTTTGCTCTGCGCGCACGCACGTAATGACTGGAAATGAATTCCAGGCCAGAGCAGCCACCCGCTGGCCGTGCCGTCAGCCCCACGGGGCCTGGTACCGGTTCGGCCCGCCGGCGCCACCCTCCGCGCCCCTTGAGAGCCTGGCACCCCAGTGCTGCCCGAGACCCCACTCTTCGCGCCCGGAGGCCGGGGCGGTGCCGGGGACGCTGGTCATCGCTCCCGTGCCGGTTGCCTCGGTATTCACGGGTGTCCCTCCATTTCTCCCCCTCCAGACAAGCAGTCTGTCCCAAAAGAGGATCAAATGGAAAACTTTATAAATACTTCAAATGGTGGAAACAGGAAGTGGAATAAAAATGATGCAGCTATTCACAGAAAACATGCTGTCATTTTTCCTCCATAAATATATGCTATTCATTTTCAGAAGAAGCTATGCCTAAAGCTGAACACACACACACACACACACACACACACACACACACACACACACACAAAACTTCACAGTGTCTCCTGACTTTGGAGACTGTTAAGAGAAGGTCCCTGGTGGCTGGTGGATGTCCTCGGGGTGGGCAGGGCACGGCTAACAGGCCGTGGAAACCTCAGAAAAAAATCAGGTATGGTGTGTAGTATGGAAATGCAAAGTGATGCCTTGTTGGGGTGTGCAGGTCCCGGTGGTCTGTGCCCTAACAGGTACTTCATCAGTATCAATCATATAATGGGAGCAATCCCAATTCCAGTGATCTAATCCCTAAGCCATACCCAATTTCTGTTAACCCTAGTCATATAATAATACAGTGTTTACTACATTCTAGGCAATATCCTAAGTACTTTACATGTTTTCTGTGTCTGCAAATCTCTTTCCTTTCTATCTTGATGGAAGGTAGTTGGCTTCTCTTATGTGCTTTGCTTTCAGTGTATTGTAATATGTTGTTTTGGTTGAAATGTATGAATAAAATTGGGCTCACATAGATAGGTTGTTGCAAAAGGAGTAATGTTTTAATAGCCTTTGGGGTAGTTATAAATATTCTTCCTGTGTCTTCATAAAAATTAAATGATAACTTTTAGAAGTTAGTTGTAATGTAGAATCTGAAACTATTTCCAGTGAACTTTTGGTATCATCTTACATTGGAGTATACTGGTATATTTTGTACTTTTGGTTGGATATTTTACCCATGATTGATTTCTATTTACTTATTTGTTTATTATGCTATCATGCTTCCCTGGTTTTCCTTCCCCCTTACTGATTGTTCATTTGAAGACTTTGCTGGCTGCTATTCTGTCCTCTAATGGTGCAGTATACCAGGGTCTTGATCCTGGGTCCTCCATGTCTCTAGATTTTCTTTCTATGTAGGTGATTTCATCCAGTTTTATGGTTTTAGATGCCACCTGTAGGCCAATTATTTGTCTATCTATCTATCTATCATCTATCTATCTATCTATCTATCTATCTATCTATCTAACATCTACCTACCATCCATCATTTCTGCCATTCCAATAAGCTCCAACTCTGTAGGGGACAGCTCCACTTGGGAACCATATAGGTGTCTACAGCTAAATGTGACCACAGCAGAATTCTTGATTTTGTTCCCCCAACCCATTCCTCCTCCATCTCAGTTAAATGACACCACCATCTTAGCCCAAAGTTAATATCATGTTTTGTTACTGGAGTATTTCAAATTCCTGGGAGAGAATTCCTGGTCCAACCAAAGGGCCAGGAATCTCCTCATGGCCAAAGGGCTGCAGTTACATAGAATTTCCACGGATATTTGGGAGAGGATAAGTGGTCAACAAAAAAAACTATCAATTATTTTCTTTAAGATTTTATTTTTAAGTAATCTCAACACCCATCATGGATGTCGAACTCACAACCCCAAGATCAAGAGTCACACACTCCAGTGACTGAGCCAGCCAGGTACTCCAAGACTGTATTTTTTTGCATGTATTTTCTTTTTTCAGGCTAAAAGAGTAGAAACAGAAGAAAGACAGAGGTAGAAGTTACAATAGATGGACATTCCAGAGGAGAAGGGTGGAGATAGACTAAGCGGATGGGAGGGTATTATCGTAAAAGAAAGTGAAAACATCTCTTCTGAAACATTGACTGTAAAGGGCAGTCAATGCCCTTGACTGCCCTTTACGGCAGGGCATCTGTTTTCTCTGTCAACTCAGAAGCAAATATCTACTAAGGGCATCTTAGTAGGGAGGGAGGGCATCTGTTTTCTCTGTCAACTCAGAAGCAAATATCTACTAAGAAGTGCAAAGGAGTTGTCATTTTGAAGACTGTAGGCAGGGCTAGGAGAAGGGAAGGGAAGGGGGACTGACCCGAGATGAGTGAGAGCATTTCTGGGCAAGACTGTGGTTCCAGGTGAGATTGAAAAACATGAATTTGCAGTGGAACCAGTCAAATACTTCTTTAGCAGTATTTGGAGAAAGTTTTTGAGGAATTGAGGAAGAGGAATGGTGAAAAGAGATTATCAGGATAATCCAGGGTTGGAATTAGCAAAGGCCAATGAAGCAGAAGGTCAGTGTGGTAAGAGGTTGGCTTCAGGAGAGAGGGAAGGAGGGACTGAAGTCCTGCTCAGGTGAAGTGAGGTTGTGTTCACAGAGAGGAAAATTCTATGCTTTAGCATCTTCAAGGTAGAGTCATTTTGAATGTTAGTGGAGTCTAGTTTAATGAGAAGTGGTTGAGTTAGTATAAGGTTAATGTTAATAACAATTTCCTAAAAGAAATAGGTCTTGAGTTGTACCTTTACACCAGAGACCTTTCCATCCTTGGAAAGGGGAGGGAGGGAGGCACTGGGGAGGTCTGCCCGGCCCTGTCAGAGGCCTCTGCAAGGAGACAGGGTTCCCAAGGACTCACCTCTGTCTGCTTAAGTCTGAGTTTCTTTGGGTTCATCTGTCTCATCTATTAGGAAATTGAAGGCTGATAATTTGAAGAAAAGTTCAAAAGTTAAAACATTTGAAAACCACTTAAAGGTTTAGAGCATGGTTGTCATGGATATGTGCGGATATAAATTACCTGGAGAGCTGCTTAAAAGTGCAGATTCCTCATTCTCACTGCTGGAGTGTCTGATTTCCTGGTTCTGGTGAGCCTCAGAAATCTGTATATACATACATATATTTAAAGACTTCACATTTTTTAAGATCAGTTTTAGGTTCATAGCAAAATTGAAAGGAAGCTACAGAGATTTCCCATATGCCCCTGTTCCCACACATGTCAGCTTACTGCATTATCAATATCCATCACCACAGTGGTACCTTTGGTTACAACTGATGACCCTATATTGTCACATCACAATCACCCAGAGTTCACAGTTAACATTAGGGTTCATTCTTGGTGTTGTACCTGCTATACATTTGGACAAATGTGTAATGGCATGTAGCCACCATTATTGTATCATACAGAGTAGTTTTGCTGCTTTAAAAATCCTGTGTTCCAGTTTTTCATCCTTCCCTTGGTCATCCCTTGGCAACCACTGATCTTTTTACAATCTCTTCAGTTTTACTTTTGCCAGAAGGTCCTATAGATGGAAAATACAGCATGTTGCCTTTTCAGAGTGGCTTTCACTTAGTAATATGCACTTAAGTTCCTCCATCTCTTTTTGTGACTTGATAACTCATTTGATTTTAGCATTGAAAATATTCCATTGTCTGGATCGACTACAGCTTATTTATCCATTCACCTACTGAAGGACATCTTGGTCGCTTCCGAGTTTTGGCACTTACGAATAAAGCTGCTATAAACTTCCATGTGCAGGTATTTGTGTGGATATAGTTTCATCTCCTTTGGGTAAATACCAAGAAGCATGACTGCTGAATGTCATAGTCAGAGTATGAAGTAAGTGAAGTAGAATTAAGTTTCTTGAGAGTTGGACATAATTGAGATTATGTTTTAAGGAAGCATGAGCAAGCCAGAAAGAACCAAAGGAGTTGGGGATATGTGCATATTCACTACTAAATTTAAACTGAATAAACATAAAGGGTCTCACTTGAGTGTGAAGCCCATGAAGAGGCTGGATCAATAGATTGAATGTACCGGTGAGATGAAAGCATTATTGCTGCTTGGAGTTAGAGGAATTGAGCAAGAAAGAGAAGATGGTGGTTAGAGATCAAAGTTCTTAATGCTATTAGAAAGGGTGTTTTCTTTAAGAATAGGCAAATTCTTCAGAAAAAGAGACATTTGGCGTATCTAACTGGAGATAATAAAAAAGAAAGAGGGGCACTGTCAAGTCAAACATGAAATTATTTATTGATCATTTACTTTATATGCTGTTGTGTGTTTGCCTTTGGGAAACTTCTAATTTAGTAAGATGTACATTTTCTAAAATTTCTAGTCAAGAACTAAACCATAGTGTATTGACCATTAGAATTTCCAGTGTATAGAGAAGGGAGGATGGCATTGGCAAAAGGAATGTATAAGTGGTGATTCTTCTGTGAGTTATGTTTCTTTGGGGTTAGTTCTCATGGCTTTTGTGGCCACCTCCTTCCCCTTCGCTCCATCTGGTATGTTCATATTTTGTGTGTGTGTGACTCTTGAACAACATGGGGCTTTGGGGTGCTGAACCCCTGCACAGTTGAAAATCCATGTATGACTTTTGACTTCCCAAAAGCTTAACTACTAATAGCCTACTGTTGACCAGAAGTCTTACTGATAAACAGTCGATTAACACATATTTTGTATGTTATATATATTATATTCTGTACTCTTACAATAAAGTAAGCTAGAGAAAAGAAAATACTAAGAAAATTATAAGGAAAATACATTTATAGTACTGTATGTGTATTTATTGAAAAAAAAATCCATGTATAAGAGGTCCCATGAAGTTCAAACCCAGTTGTTCAAGGATCAACTGTATATTCAAACTGCAGAATACGGGACTTGTGATCCTGGCACTTTCGAGTAAATTTGCCAAGACAACAAAATATCTAATTTAAAATTCAGCAGTGTCCTGGATATTTCATGACACGTGGCCAGTGTTTAATAAAGAAATAAATCCCTGTGGCAACATTCATTTCTATTCTGTTCCCTAGTGACATCCAATATAAATGGTTTCCCCGGAGTTGTAAACACAGTGGCCCTGTGGCTCCTCAGAAGTACTGACCAGCATTTCTGAACTGTCCAGGGGCAGGCATCACAGGGAGCTAGCATCCCCAACACAGGCGAGCAGACTGCTTATTCCCCTTGTCTGTCCCAGTATCACCAGTTCTGCATAGCCTTGTGCCACAGGTGAAAACAACGTCATTGTTTCCCATAAAGTTTTTATTTTTAGGCTCTTTTCTACTCAAGCCCTCATATATTATAAATGTGTGAGACCACAGAGCAAATGAATATATCATTGTGTTTAACCCGATGACTGAATGAATGGAATTGAGTGTTGAGAGGAGACTCTCATTTGCTACCTCTGGGGCAGACCCAGCCAGAAAAGGCCTATCCTCTCTTTGTGTTCATTCCTTTTTCAACTTTTCCTGCATTTCTTATCAGTGCCTTCTAGCCACAGAAGATTAATGACCTTGAACTCACCCTCAGCATCACCTTCTGCCTATATTATGTATTTAATCATTTTGTATTGATAGTCGAAGCTGGATAGGCAGGAGGTCATTTTTCCCCCTCTTGGAAAGATTTCCAAGGGGATGGAAGGAGACCTAGAAAAACACCAATAAATTCTATTGACTTCATGTTTGCACTTGAGTCATGCCTTAGGGCAGTGGGTTGGGCAGGGGGCCCGGAGGAGGGAGTGAGATGCAATGAAGACAAAGGCTTGAGTCCAAACCAGCAGTCATATTATCTTGCAGTTCCTTTCATCTTTTCTTTAAGGTAAGACTTCACTTCTTTTCATACAAACTCAGGCCAAGCTTGTGGTCAGACTCTGCCCATCAAAGAGAGTAGGAAGAGAAGGAGGGGATAGGCAGTCTCCTGGCATTGTCCGGGTATGGTTCTCATGTGAGAAAAGTCCATTTCTTATGGCTCGTTGGCTTTCCCATGGTATTTACTTCTTCTAACCAGTAAAAACTGAAGCAGATACTTGCAAAAAACTCCACCAATTTGGTTCCTTGATTGGTGAGGTTCTTCTCTTGTCATGTTATTCCTGGGGCATTTGTTGAGGCACCCGCTGAGACCCTGTTCCTGCCTGAACGTATTTCTTGTGCAAAAACGGTTACATTGACCTAGAGCTCCTTCCAACCTAGAGTTAGAATATGTGTCTCATTCCTTCCCTTGGCAAAACAGCAGATCTTCCTGAGTCCTCCTGAAACCAGTTTTTCATACAGTGTCTTAATTATTTCAAAGGCTATTTATTTATTTCTTGAAATTATATAGTTTTTAAAAAATTGAGGTAGTGTTATGAGCTCTTTAAGGAGAGGGGCTTCTGTCTTCTGCTAATTGAACTTTTGGCCAGTTCTTTAGATTTTGATACACTTCTTTGGAAATTCATCTAAGAATATCTGGTGATAATACCACAAAGACAACAGTAAATGGCATTAAATTTAACTTCTTACAAGAGATTTGTTGAAAAATTGTTTATGATTTCAAGAGCATTTTGTACTTATTTGGTGTCTACTCTATTGGTCTATCACATAGGATGAAGCGATAGGTGCTGAGAAAAAAAGATCAAAGGACAGACCCAGGATTTCCACTTCTGGGCAAATGCCTCAAAAAATGAATACTATGTCCACAAAGACATGTGCCAGAATGCCCATAGCAGCATTGTTCTTTTTTTTAATTAAGAGAGGTAGAGAGGGGAGGGAGGGGCAGAGAGTGAGAGAGAATCTTAAGCAGGCTCCAAGCCCAGTGCAGAGCCTGACCTAGGGATCGATCTCACAACCCTGAGATCACTACCTGAGCCCAAATCAAGAGTCAGATGCTTAACCTTAACTGACTGAGCTACCCAGGACCCCCAGCAGCATTGTTCTTAACACCCACAACCTGGAAACGATTCAAATGTCCCATAACAGAAGAGTAAATACATACATTGTGGTATATCTATTCAATATACAGCACTGTAAAGGAGCAGATTATAGTTGTATGTAACAAGCTGGGTGAGCAAACATGCTGAGCAAAAGTAGACATCTCGCAAGACCACATACTCCATAGTTCCATTCATATTAAGTTCAAAATAGGCAAAAGTAATCTATGGTGACAGAGGTCAGAATGGTGCTTAATTTGGGGGTATTGACTGGGACAGGCCACGGGGTAGGCGTCTGGGGTAGCAGAAATGTGTACAGTGGGATCTGGCTGGGCATACACAGTATGTACACATTGTAAAAATTGGTGGTTGAGTTGTATGCTTAAGATGCTTACATTTTGATATATATAAATTATGCTTAACTAAATATCTTAAAAGAAAATGATGACTAATACAAAATCCCTGGCCTCAAGGAGCGAATAGTCTAGTGAGAGAGGAAAGTATAAAAAGGAGTTATTTTTTTGCTTGTGCTGAGTGCTACCATGGAAGTGTGCAGGAAGAGGAGAAAAAGATGGGTAGAGGCATGGGGAAGGAGAGAGGATAGAGACACAAACTGGTTCTCTTGGACAAAGGCAGAGGGACATTTCAGGAGAGGGACAGCACAAGCACGTCTAGAGGAGACCACCCCCAAGATCACCAAATCCAGCATGGATTTCTCAGCTTTCCTATTTTTTGGCCTTTCTATGGCATTTGGTTTTGCCAGTTGTTTTCATTTTTAGGAATATTTTCTTGCTTAGCTTTGGTGACAATGTTTCCTACTGATTTCCTTTCTCCTTCTAGGCCATTCTTTTTCTTTTCCTTCCTGGTTCCTTCTCCCTAGTTTTGCCTTTTAAATGCTATCATCCTGCAAGAAACATGGTCATGTTTCTCTTCTCATACCTGTCTCTGAGCACTCTCATTAATCTGAGCTCATGGTTTTAGCTACCTCCCCACCCATGGTGTTGACTCCAAACTTGGTGTCTCCAACCTACATTTCCATCCTTGCCTCAAGAATCATATATGAATGTCAATTGGACACTACCACTCAGCTGTCCTGATAGTTCAAAATTTAATTTCCTAAAACTGAGCTCTTCATTTCCCTCTCCTCCCCAGCCTGCATCTCCTATTATTTTCCCTCATCTAGCAAATGGCCCTTGAATGCAGTCTTGTCTTTTCTCCCAGGCTCAGTTAGATTATCTTTGTCTATGCTTCCATCATACTTTGCATATACTCCCACCATAGCACGATTGACTCTCAGGTCAAAGTATTAAACAAAAAGGCGCCATCGTGGTGGTATATTTTTACCTTCAAGAAGCCCACCTGAACTGATGGTTAGTGGAAATGATGAAGCCTACATTCCTTATTCATTGACAGGACTTGCAGTTGCTTCACAATGTGCCTGCTCTTCCTCACAGCTCTGTGTGAACGCTGGTGTGATGAACCCTGTATTTGCTTCATCAAGCGACAGAACTGCAACTGCTGACAAGCAAAAAGAGAATGCACTGAAAATCCTGGGATTTGACCTTGGACATCACTGCATCCAGGGGCTCCAATGGTGTCATTTAGATTTGCTCTCTCCCCTTCCCCTTCCTTTCTGGCTCTCAGATCTGCTCTTATACCTATTGGCTCAGCTCTCAGGTGGGTCACTGAAAGCTGTGGAGTTACATGACCCTAATGATTGGCAATTCCAGCAGAAACAGAATGCTTTTCTCTGTGTCTTTCCAACAAACTTCCCCAGACAGAGTCTCCTTGGCCTGACTTGACTCATGAGCTCAGCCCAGAGCTGATCACTGAGGCCGGTGGTGGCGGGGTGTAGGATGAATGCCCCAGTGAGCCAGGCCTGAGCCCCGTGCCTACCTCAGGAGTTGGGTGTTGAGACTGGGGTAGGGTGGGACCTCATAGGAAAATGGAGGTGCTGTTACCAGAAGAATGAATAAAAGCTGGCCAGGCAGAAAGAAAGAAAGAAAGAAAGAAAGAAGAAAAGAATACTTGTCTGTGAGGAGGAGTTGGTGACACTGCAGGCTCGGGGCAGGGCTCTAAGTTGTCAACAACACTGTGATCCCCTGGGCCAACGCTTCTTTCTTGATTGTGGTTTAGCCTCTGATTCACTCCATCTGTCAGCTTGTCTCTCCTGTCAGTCACACACTTCCTAGGACAGGTCACTGTCAGGGGAACAAGAATCAAAGAAAGGGAGCCTTTTAGTCTGTATTTTCAATTTACCCTCTGTCTCTACCTGCCATGCCCTGTCCTGTGACATGGGAATGAGGAAGGGTGATGCAACCAGCCAGTTCTAGCCAGTCTGTTTGAATCAGCTATAAGTCATGCAGAACGATGATATCGAGGGGTCAGATTTCCAGGAACTGCACCTCATGCATCTTTCTTATTCCACAGTACCTGACATAGGACTCTGGCTTCCATCCCTCTGCTGCTCACCCACCCCTCAAACATTGCTCAGACTATAAACTGAAGGTCTGATTGGAGGAAAGAAAGAGTTACTCCCTAAACCCAAAGCCAAGAGAAGTTGCCGACATTGACAGAGCACTGGCGTGGCTGGGTAACTGAGGTATTTGACCAGTGTGCACTGGGATGAGCACATTGGCTCTGTGTGCCTCTATGTTCTCATTGGTTGGTGCTTGGTCTCACTGAGTCTCATCCATGTTTCTAGTCCTGGCTTTGTCACCAAATTAACTTGTCTTCTCATGTGTTCATTGACCCCTCTCTCACCCTCAACTTTCTATCAGTAGAACGAGAATCTGGGACACAAACCCCCATTTTAACTCAAAACGTTTCTATGATTCTGAGATATTTAATTTACGAGAAAACCCACCACACACACACACAAATACAAATCCTATATTCTGGAGTTGATTTGATAAAAATCACCATAAACCATTTAAAGTATCCAGTAATTTACTATTAATGCATTTCCTGATGAGGGGATGGAAGGCCGTGGTTTCTCTCTCTCCTACTGATTCAATATGTGCTGTTCCTTAAAATAAAAATCAACTTCATATAAAGCTGCTGAAAGTTTTATGTAGTCTTAGCACACACCACACCTAAACTCAGCAGGACATTGTTTCCTTGTTAGAGGACACATAGCACAGAGTTCCAAATAATAGCTCAGTTGTCCAATGTATACTTAATGGATTAGCAAAGTTAACAAATGATATCTTATTCCTGGCTCCTTCTGCTGAAATGTAATACTTCCAAAGGCGAATAAACTGTTCCCACTTGGTGACCTTCCTTCTTTCAGGGAATGAACACATTTGCTTCTCTCAACCTAGGCCTTTTCCCCTCCCCACAGAATAACCCAAAACATCTGGAGATACTGTGGGGTCTCTTTCAAGAAGACTGCACGTTCTTTTTCGGCTCTTACTTTTCTGGGAGATGAATCTTGACAACTCGAAATTAGAAACTGGTGTTACAGCCACATGTGAGACCAGTCTAACTGTCCCAAGGGGTCTTCAGTCCTCCCTTCTCCCTTCATTCTTGTCTCTTCTTAGGTCTTTCCTTGCGATGTCTCACTGAACCTCCAGAATACAAGGCACAAGAAGCTTCCCTCTTCTCTCCCATTTCCAGCCAGAAGGAGGACACCTGGAATGAGGATGCAGCATTGCTGGTACCAACTACCTTTCCTTCGGGCTTAGCCTCAGGCCAGGGCTGTGGTTAATGGGCCAGCATTGACCTCACTACTAGAGATCCCCAAAGGCCCCTGAGCTCTTACCTCCGGGTGGGTATAAGTTACAGCTTGGAGACTCTGAAGCCAGATGGAACTGACTGGTTGGTCCCTTCCGTGACGAGGGGCTTTGCGAATGCTGCTATGGGTGTCATTTCTAATCACTCATTTATTTCCCCACCACACTGACCTTCCTCTAGTCAAGGAAAGGGACCGGGTGCGTGTCTACCGTGTGACAGGTAGGGGGCTCTTTGCCAACCAAAGGTCTAGAACCATTCAGGCTGAGATAAAAGGAAAAAGGCCAGCTGTAGGACACCCATAGAAAGGAGGTGGGTGACTTCTCAGGGGGCTCTCCTCCCCAGCTCCCAACAGAAAGGTGGGAGCTAGGTACTTGAGGTTCAGGTTTCACTGACGTTTGGTTAGAGAGAAGGGTGAGTCAAATCGTCGCTTAGGTGCCGATGGGTAAGAGCATTCTAATTGCTCTGTAGAGCCAGGGCGCCCTGGGGGGAGAAGTCAGTGAGTCATAGGACACTGTAAGGATGAAATATTCTAGGAAAAGATATTTTCCCTTGGGATACGGACAGTGGTGAAGATATGCGTGTGTGTTTGGTGAAAAGCGGGGTGACGGGGAATAAAAAGCATGATGGGAAGACACTAATAATTGAGGTGGAGAAAGGTCTAAAGAGCCTCCCTTGTCTGCTTTGGCTGATTTTGCTACAGGTGGAATGTGAAATATGAACTGTTTACACAGCTCATATTTCCATGTACTAAGAAAAACAGAGAAAGCTGGGCACGGAGCTATAACTGAGCTCCCTTCTTCTCAGCTCCAAACCACTTCTTTAAAATGGACTGTTAGATTTTGGAGGAAGCTGTTTTCCACTAGGACCTAGTGGTGCTGGAGCAGAGCATGTGCCACCAGCTGAGAAAACAAACCCGAGAAAGAGAAAGTATACTCGGGTTAACGGGCTCGAGGCAAGAAAGCCTCCTTTCCCTCCCCTTCCTGGTGGGCCCCGGTCCCTCGGGGCTGGGATCGCGGGCTTTGGCAGGAGAGGTCCTTAGGTAGGGAATGAGGGCTGGCTGCCCCACAGCCACGTAGAGAACACGAAGAGATTTACAACCTTCTACTCCTGACTTTTATTTAATGGAAACCAGAGGTATAAAAACAAGGCAGCAAATAACACCATAACAGGAAATAAAAAGGGGAGAAGGGGGAGAAAAGTCAGCACTTTGAAAGGAGTGCACATTTGCGACACAGGTACTCCCAAGTACAATTTTTATCAGCCCCACTCTGTGCAGGTGATGTGACAACCTCGAGTGCGGTGGGTGCTCAGGGGTCACCACGTCTAGAACTCATGGGGAAAAGTTTCACCTTTGCTGAAATCCTCAACGGGCTGGAAATCTTTTTTTGAAGATTTTATTTATTTATTTGACAGAGAGGAAGAGACAGAGAGCACAAGCAGGGGGAGCAGCCAAGGGAGAGAGAGAAGCAGGCTCCCCACTGAGCAGGAATCTGGGATCACGACCTGAGCTGAAGGCAGACGCTCAACCAACTGAGCCACCCAGGGGCCCCTTAGAAATCTTTGTTTCATACCTCTGTTTCTGGTTTGTTTTATACTTCTCTGGAACTAGTGGATTAAAAATTACTGGTGACCCGCAAACACTTTATGGAGTGTGCGTGTGAAATAGAAAATGTTCATACTTTTTTCTTTCCAGTAGCTGGCAATCTGAGCGAAATCTGACATTCTGAACCCTTGTCTGTAGTTTCCAAGTGGGCATCGTTTTTTGGCAGCCCGTGGTCCTTTTTAGTATATCAGATATACTAAAGATAAGTATACTAAAGATATACTAAAAAGATATACAGATATCTCATCTGACAGAACAGTTCCTTGTACTGAAGAGTAAATTCTGTTTTTAGAGCCACAAGTATTTCTTCTTCTTTTTCCAAACTCATACCTGGACTCTGATTCATCAGCTAAATTCAGGTGGAAGAAATCAGATGCTTATAAAAATATTCTGAAAAGCCATGTCTAACCTTTAAGGGAAAAGTCTAGATGTTTCATTAAATATTTATCACTTTTTTGGGGGGGGAGAAACTCTATTTTTCTCTCTTGGGGAATTACCCAGAAGCAATAAAATGCTGTGTTATAACTGAATATCCCAGTTTACCTCTCGTGGAACGAAGAAAAATAAATAAAAACTTTAAAAATATGGTCACGGCCCATATATTTTAAAAAGTGTTGTCACCACGGACCAACGCAGCTCAACTATGTTTCTTTCATGTTTAATTGTATGGCATGGATAGATCTTTTTCCCCACTATAAGTCTCGTTTCTCTACTAAGTGTCCGATTTCTGCTGTAGTGTTTGGTTAGAAAAAAAGAAGGGTAATGGAATCCTATGTCTTATTTAAAAAGTAAAATATTATCAAAATTTAAGTATAGTTTTAAGGAACAACTTCCTTTTTCCCCTTCCCCACTTGGCTTTTCAAATTTTTCTTCAGTGGCTTTACTTTTGTTTGTTTTCAGGTTTTACTTTCCCATGGAATTTATACATACCTTCTCTGTGCTGAATTTATCCTAGTTTAAAAGCCTTCTCCCTACATATTGAAGTATTATTAAGGAAATGGTATGAGGTCTGGGATTTGCTTCGAAACAATCCAGTGGGGTGAGGTGATGGAGGGAAATGGGTGAGGGTATAGGTGAAGCCAGCTGGGGTGTGAGCTAATCATTATTGAAGCTGTATGTTGGGCACAGGGAGGTTTATGACATTATTCTGATTTAGAATATGTTTGAAATTTTCTGTAAAAAAATGTTTTCCTCAGTTCTCTTCAGGATTCACTTTTCTCTTTTACTGGACTCTGGCTTGTCAATCCACATTTTTTTTTCTTCTGGACCCCGAACTTTTATTCTGGAAAGGACATCCTTCTGCTCAGTTCAGCATCTCTGACCATGGCATTTTTGGAGCTCTGTCTGAAGATATCTCAACCTGCAGGGACACTGCTTATCTCCCTCTGTGTCTGTGTGTTCTTATTGTAACTTCTATCAGCAGGTGTAGCAGAGGGTAGCCCCACCCAGAGCACAGGCTGAGGTGAGCAAGGGTGGGCTCTGTGGAACCCAAAGCTTTCTCCTTTTGGGTCCAGTTTTGCTTCCTTCTCTTCCGTCTTTTCCCCTTCTCTTTGTCTCCCTTCACTATTATTTTTTCCCATCCTTTCTCTTTTCTCCTTTCTTTCAGCACCAGATCAACTCCAGTTCTGATATCCTGTGTGGAAAAGCCGTCCTATTGCTCTGCTCAGATCCAAGCTCCTCCAGGCAGGTGTGCCAGAGTACCTGCTGCTGCGGGGCGTCCACCTGCTCCGCTCTAAGGATCTATTCAAATGCTTAACATGTTGAAACAGGTGTCTAGAGATGGCCCCCGTTTGACATGGGGCAGAGAAACTCCAAGGGAAAAAAATCTGATCTCTGTCTAAAATTGGGGATTAGATACGTTCAGGCAAAACCAATGGGGTGTGTCGGGGTGGCGGGGGGAACTAGCACCTGAAGTCAGGATGCAGAGATGAACGGTAACTTCGGAAAGTCTTTCCACTTGACCGGCTTCCTCAGAACATAATAAAACCCCCCTTGTGTTCTCTTTACACCAGACTAGGATAAATAATTAATAAAATAATAGATATAGAATAATATCCAAATTCCAAATTACTTCAATAGGCAAGAACCGATGACTAGACCCAATAAGGTAAAATATAACGTTAACAGCCCTAAATTCCTGCATTTGGCTGAAAAGGAACAATGGCAGTAGATAGTAAAGACCTGACATTATGCATAGGCATAAGTCCTGGGATTTAAAAAAAAAATGTAGTCTAAGCCGATAATGAGATGCCATTACTGAAAAAGCTAACACACTTTAAAGTGCATGATTATATTTACAGTATCCAGATCGAGGGAAGTAATAGTTTCATATTATGGGCACCACATCTTAAGAGCGATATTAACAACTTTGGGAAACTCCAGTGGCTTGTGAGTGAGAGGTAAAGAGTCCAGCAATGATAAATTATAAGAACTCATGAAAGAAAACAGGGATATTTCTCCCAAAGAGAAACAGGGGAATCGATGGAAGATTCTCATGGAGGGCAGATTGCAAGTGGGTTGGCAGAAGCTGTGGGGAGGTTTCTGATATAATGGAGGATACTCACTCCTGCCTGGGTCTCCCACTGCGTGTAGCTACAGAACCTGGAGAGAATGTGTGGAGCAGCGACTCTGGGACTCTGAAAAGTAGGTAAGAGAAGGTGGGTTGCCAGAGCCCAGAATTCAAAGTACCACTGAACTGGCAGCAAGATTCCCACCCATTCCCTCCAGGTCTCTCACCGTTTGGTGCAGGATGTGGGTGTAGCTACGGGAGGGTAAATGAAGTCTAGTTGCTGAAGCTCCATCTAGCTTTCTAGATGGAGGACAAAGAGGGAGGTGCCGGGAAACTGGGAAGTACTCACAAGGGCACAAAGAGAGAGGGGTTTGGGAAAGCAGCCCTTGTGAAGTTGCATATGAAATCCTGGGCTCACCTCGAAGTCACACATGGATGAATCTGATTCTAATCAGCACATAATGGACTTTGAGAACTGAATGAGCAGATAGGCCACCATCCAGGTCGCAGACTAGTCACTGTGCAGCATGTATGCAGGGCAGATCCAAATAACGCTGCAAAGGCTTTGAAAATAGAAACCACGAAGCCAAGATGGCAGGTGGGAACTTGCAGCCTGAACCTACACAGGCTAACTATCTGCTAAACATAAATGTCAAGTCTCCATATATTGAAACAAGACCCAGAGTCTTATGACATAACAGTCAAAATGTCTAGGATACAATTCAGAATTACTTGGCATAAAAGGGATTTGAAAAATCTCAACTTTTGGGGCACCTGGGAGGCTCAGTCAGTTAGGCATCTGCCTTTGGCTCAAATCATGATCCCAGGGTCCTGAGATCAAGCCTTAAGTCAGGCTCCCTGCTCAGTAGGGAGCTTGCTTCTCCCTCTCCCTCTGCCTGCCCCTTCCCTTGCTTGTGCTCTCTCTCTCTCTGTCAAATAAATAAATGTTTTCAGTTTTGTTCAATAATACTCAAAAATTTAATGTTCATATTCTCTCACCATACAATGACCAGAAGTTATTGAAAATCTTGTTTAATTCTGAATCTACATTTCACTTGCCTTATTTAGAAATAAATCAATAAAATTTGCCAAAAAATAAAACCTAAAGAAAAAAAGAAAAATCTCCACTTTTGTGGCAAAAGATGATCAACAGACACTAATGAGATGACACAAATGCTGGAATTATATGACAAAAGTATCAGAAACTATTATGAAAATTTCCAAAAGGAAATTGTGCACGTACTTGAAATGGAAAGCTAGAACGGAAAAATATAACTGAAATTAAAAAAAAATCACCAAATGGGCTTTTACCTTTGTTTTCAAGATAATTTATTTAATTGTAAATGCATATAATTTATTTTTTTAAACAATGGCTCTCTTAAAAAACCCATTTGCAAATTCTTAAAAATTAACAATCAGCTCTCAGGAGATGTCACAACTGACATCTACTATTAATAGTCTGTTTCAGTGAGCAGTAAAATACCCTGTGCTGAGAATTTCTTCTAGAAGTAGGTATTGTAAACACCAAGTGAGAGATGGATATGCATTTCTACCCAAAGTTGACTTGTGGTCCAGGGGATATACTTTGGGAACTGCTGGTCTAAACAGTTTACCCCCAAGATGCTCTTATTGTTTGGATCACATTCTAATTTCTTGCTACCCTTCTGCTAACATCCACTTTAATTCTAGGTCTTTAATCTTTTTGTTGTCTTTGCCCTCTTCCTGTAACTCCCCTCTCTTGGCATAAAGCAAGCCCTTGTTACTTTTTCTTTTTCATAGACAGTAGCCAAGTTTAAAATCTCAACTTACTGGGTAAAAATCTTGGAAAGGCTGTACTTTCTTCCTGAGTCAGCTGAAAGAGGCTTTTCCCATTGCTTTCCCCCAGATTTAACAATACTTACATGGACACCCTCAAAATCATCTCTCACAATATCCATACTCTTTGCAGCTATTAAATCACAGAAAAGATGAAGACTATCTTGTAAGCTTGGCAACGTGAACTTCTGGGAAAATGTTAGACATCAGTTCCCTATTTGGTGGCCTCCAATCTCCATCTGTGTTGACTTCCCTCCCACCATTTAATTGCTAGAGCCCCATACCCACATTAACAAGAGTGGGAAGAGCCAAATAGTTGGAAATGATGTGATTTCCCCCCTTCATTCTCAGATGGACAATAGATCACAGATACACTATCATCGGTGTCCCTGGATCTCATTTGGGAAACACTACTTTTTATTACTTTGGAATATGTTTATGTCAATGAATATCATCCCTGAACTAGAGGAATTTGACTCAATAGCTAATTTCTCTTAATTTGCACACAGCTGTTTCACCTGTGTTGACAATTTTCCTGAAGAAAAATGTTGCCCCTTGCGGAGTTAGAGCCTCTTTCAATTTTGCCAGCATTTCAGAAATAAATGGTGTACTAGTGCAAAGTTGCTTTTCAGTGAACCATATGCTTGCCAAAGCTGCAAGGACTCCCACTACATCATGGATGTGAAAGTGAACTCTGAAAGCAAATGGTGTCTGAGGTTTAAGTCTGGCTGCAGAGAAAAATGAATGAAGGAGGCAACTGGTTTAAAAAACTAAAAATATGCCTGTCCCTCTTTGGGAAACCAGTGTTTGAACTTCAAATAGTTGAACTAATTAAATTCAAAGCAGAAGCTGACCACCACAAGATGCCATCTCTCCATTCCCTTTATGGGCACTTTAAAGTTGTAATTTAAACTTTGGCAAATTGGTTTTAAGGCAGATTTATTAACACACTTGTGGATTGCCAAAATTAGGTTGTTGGTTTGTTTTCTGCATGCTTATTCAAGAGAATGGAATTGTCTATACACACAGTGTAATTGGGCTGTGATTCATAATCATTGTCTCTTCCTTATAAATAGTAATACACTTTCTTTAGACATTCTAGGTGTTTCAGAATATGTAGATTTATTTACTTTTTAAATTACTACTTCCAAAACTTGTGGTCTCATCAGTGGGATGAATAAATTCAAGCTGAGTGTTATTCATTTTTGCCTCTTTTACTGCTAAGATAGAGCTTGCTGGGCAAACAAGTCAGTAGTGAATTAATGAATGATAATGAGCAAATGGGTGGAGTGATCATATTTACAGCTAAGCACCAAAGTCAACATTTCTTTCAGGCAGTAATAGACTCACTGTTCATAGATTAAAAACTATTTTTTTTCAGGGAAAATAATCAGCTTAAAATTGAAGATTTCTCTTTCCCCATCCACACCCGCAAAAATGATTTTGGATTTCGTCTACTTTAGGCCCATTCCTCAGGCTCTGATTCAAGAAAAGTAGGACAAACCTCATTCCAAGTGCGAATTTGGCAGTTGCTATCTTTCTCTACACTTTAAAAAATTTCTGGCTGGCTCAGTTGGTAGAGCATGCAGACACTTGATCCCCAGGTTGTGAGTTTGAGCCCCACATTGGGTGTAGAGATTACTTAAAAAAATAAAATCTTAAAAAAATTTCAAAATCAGCAGAGGTAATATTGCCCTCAAGGGAGTGAAAATTGGTTCTTTAGTTGGGGTTGGGGGGAAGATTGTGAAAAAAATCTTCCTCTTTTTATGTATAAGTCAAAGATGTATACATTTAGTCCCTAAACACTATATCTGTGGTATGAAATTTCATGGGTATTGATTAGGAAAAATGGTCTACAAAGCCTCCTTAGAGGGTGACAATGAAAAAATTTTGAGAAACGCTGTTCTAAGATGTCACATTTTTGATAACTTGCTATTCATAACACTAATCATAGCTCAAAATCTATGACTCCATTTAGTCCTAAAGAGATCCTCTAGGATAGAGAGCCTGAGTGGCTCAGTAGGTTAAGCGTCGGACTCTTGGTTTCAGCTCAGATCATGATCTTGGGGTTGTGAGATGGAGCCCCGCATTGGGCCCCAAGTGGGGCTCTGCCCTCAGCTCGACACTTGGCTCTGATGGAGTCTGCTGGAGAGTCTCTCTCCCTCTCCTTCTGCCCCTCCCCCTGCTTGTGCACACACACGCGTTCTCTCTCTCTTTCAAATAAATAAGTACTATAAAAAATCTTTAAGCGATCGTCTAGGCTAGAAACGGTAGAAATTATAGGTGTATCAGCTGTTGTAATTATTTGCCAATCTTGATGGGCAAAATATAACTATTTTTATTTCAACTAGTTTCAGTGTCATTGGTAGTTTACAAATATATGTCACTCCTGTGTTCACATTAATATATCAGCTATGTAAATAAAGTTTAGCCCCACTAAAATGAATTCAGTCAATATAATCTTTGTAAAAAGAAAGAAAGGTAAATCCTGTCCCATTTATTTTAGGCAATATTTGGTCTAACACAGTAATAGGTATATAATTTGTTATCAGTTAAAAATGATGTTGTCATCTTTATTATAAAAATATCATGGTGAAATATATTATTAAAGCTTCTGGTTTTATTGCTGTTATTGTTAAGAATTAAGGGTAATCTTCCCTTTCATGGTTAGAGAATTATATCCCCTTTTAATCCGTGGTATCAACATTTGTCCAAAAGCAGTTCTGTTTTTGAGAGAGGATTGTCCAGGCGAGGCATAAGGAAAACAGAAAATTCTATTAAAAAGAAATATGAATCTGAGCTGTGTATTTAAGACAAAGAAAATAGCACTTTCCAAGGTAAATGAAAAAGAGTTTATCTTATTTTTCTCAGAAAGGGAAGGTTTGAAAGTGAACCCATTTATGATCTCAAAGTCATGAAAGGATTGATAAAATAGTGATAGATCCAGTGTATATTTTATAGTAGCATGGAATTTGAAAAATAGGAACTCCTACAATATTATTTCATCCAAAGCATAATAAATATAGGGAGCAAGGTCAGTGGAGTTGATGATTTAAATAAATACTGTAGTTCAAGAGACATCTAACGGTGTGAGGAAAAGTTGAAAAATGGCATTCTGCTCAGTGTTTTAAACACACTCCTCCATCATGATTAACAAGAAGATAAACCAACTAAGGCCAGCTTTGCATTTTTCTTTTGGGTCAAGGAAGTCACTGAGATATAATTTCATGTCCTACTTTGAAAATTTGGGACTTAGTGTTATCATGATTTAGACCATGTTTTTGATGGATTATGCTGGAAAGAAAAGTTGCTACAGTGCTCAGCCCATTTAATTCCTTAGGAAAGTAACGTGATCGTTTCTCACGCCTCACATGCAGTGTTCGATGGGGAAAGGAAATGTTCTGAGCACAAAGCTGGACGTGAGGTGCCGGGTTTTAAGGAGTCAGTAGCATTCATCTTAGAAGTAGGTAGAGAGAGAGAGTAGACACGGAGCTAGCTTGTTAAAATAATAAATCACACCGTGAACTTCTCTTGGGGAGGGACTGAGTTTTTCTTAATCGGAAGGGGCATCAGAAAGGAAGAAAAGATTCTAGATAGAGGTCGGAGGAAAGGAACTTCACATTTTCAGCAGGATCCAAGAGTCATTCCAGAGGGCTGCAGACTTTGGCCAAAACTTTTAAACTTGCCTCAGTTTCTGTTTCTGTCAGATAAGAAATGCTTTGCTATCTTTTTCTTCAGATAATGATTGATCCAGAAGGATTTTGCAAGTTTGTATCTTTTAGACTTGTTCCCTTGTCGATAAATGGGGATACCAATATCTACGTTTACATAGAAAAGCAGGTAGGAAGTGCTTGGCATTTAGTAGGTGTTCATTACGCAGTAATTCTGTCTCAGGGCTCAGCTGAAACCGAAGGTTGCCGTGGGAGGACAGACCGGAGACTGCTCATATCAACATGATTTGGCTGGTTGTTCCAGGGAAATTTACCCAGGAAAGAATAGGCTGTAAATCAAAAATTAAGTTCACTGTTTGTGATCGATTTCTCGCAAATAGTCTGCTCACCTGGGCAAAGAACTCGCTTATTAAAGCAACAATTTACTTATCAAGACTCACTTCAAGACACTCATTTCACTGCATCCACTGATCCTAAACTCGTATGGCAGACAGGTTTCAGGTCCTCGCCTCGAAGACCGGCGTCAAAGGGCCCAGAGCCCTATGTAAGTTCCCCTCCAAGCTCGCCTTCTGAGACGACCTGTCCCCGTCGTGGTGACACTCTTACTGCAGTGGGCTCAGATCAACTCACTGGTGCTTAATTAACAGTTTAGTTCCTGGTGAGATTTCAGGGACTTCAACAATCATCATTACATAATGGGTTTTGATTTCTTCAGCTTCTGCTTCACTTGTGCTGATGAGTCATTGCCGCCGAGGTAGGCTTTATTCCGCTCACTTAGCGACTCCTGTGGCATTAAGTTGGGTTTCTAAGGCAGGAGAGATAGCCAGCAGCTTAGGGAGTGTAATGCATTTTAAATTGCCTCTTGTTTGCTTCCCTAGGTCTGAAAGCCTTATTTATGGAGCATCCTGAAATGCCTAACTCACTTGGCTGTTGGGGACGACAGCCTGCCTCATTGTCCCTTTCCATTGCAGGCACCTCTGTTGGCTCAGTATTCCACAACACCTGCTTAGTTTTGTCCCTGGGGGGGAAAAAAAAACAGGAAGCAGCTCGAGCTAGCTACTCTGCTCAGATGACCAAGATGGAAGCAAAGTTAATGAGTAACAGGTGCCAAGTCAGGGATTACACTGTAGTAGGCTGGTCGCTCTGACCCTCAGGTTTATACCTGGGTTTGGCAGAAGAGCAGTTAAACCTTCCATTCTCTTTCGGTGTGTCTTGGGCGGGATCCTGTTGTTCGCTGTCAGCCTGGCTTCACAAAAACATTATTCCCTAAGCTGAGTTTTCTGTCAAACAGAATATTAAATCAAGCCAAGTTATCTCCATCTGGCTTTTGGCAGCACACTAGGTTAGGAGAGGAAAGAAACCTGTCTCCTATCTTCTCCAAAAGCTGTAGAACTGGCATGTTTTTAAGTGTTTGTAAACTCATATTTTCATGCAGCATAGACAAACAGGATTTTAAATTTGAGGTTCCATAGAGACTATATAATATGGTCGTTCTCAGCTTAAATGCCCTGGTTATCTAAGGGTAAGGGTTGCCAGATTTAGCAAATAAAAGTAGAGGAAGCACAGTTAAATTGGAATTTCAGATAAACAATGAATAATTTCTTTAGTATAAGTAGATCCCAAATATAGCGTGGGGGTATACTTATACCAAAGAATTATCTGTTGTTTATCCGAGATTCAAATTTAACCGAGTGTCCTATATTTTATCTGGCAACCCTTCTGGGCGTTCATGAAAATGTGCTTGAACTAAAAGTCAGACTTCTGGGGCCCCTGGGTGGCTCAGTCGTTAAGCATCTGCCTTCAGCTCAGGTCATGATCCCAGGGTTCTGGGATCGAGCCCCGCATTGGGCTCCCTGCTACACGGGAAGCCTGCTTCTCCCTCTCCCACTCCCCCTGCTTGTGTTCCCTCTCTCACTGTGTCTCTCTCTGTCAAATAAATAAAATCTTTAAAAAAGTCAGATCTCCTTGCTTGTAGTTCTAGAGTCTTTTGAGCATGCTATAAGCATGCTTATGCTTCTTAAATTGATTTATTGAGTTACTTATGTGACACAGAACAGTATCTGATAAGTGAGAAACTACACAAAAATATTGCCATGTAGAAGCAGAAGTTTACTGTGGGAAAGAAAAAGGGTCTTTGGCATTCAGGCTTCAGGGAGGGAAATGGAGAAGTGCCTTGCCCAGATCTTAAGTGTAGTGGTTGAAAATAATATTCAGCTGTCACAACTCGGTTGAAAAGTGTGTCTTTCTATCATTCTTGCCAGGCTCATGCCCCGTGAAACTCGGGCAGGGAGTATATTCTATGACACCAGCCTGATTGTGGCCAAATGTTAATCTTGCTGTTCGCTCCATTTTATTGTCGTTATATTATCTTTATATGCTGAACAATGACATGTAATGAAACTCCTAATATACAGTAGTCAAAATCGTCAAATTACAAGGTCTGGGAAGCCCATGTTCGTCTTGAAAATATGTTTCAATACCTCCCACCCTTTTCTAAAGTCAATTCATTTGTCTTAGTATCTTATAACTGAGAGCCCTACATTCACACTCTGAAAAAAAGTCCTCAACTTCTGGGGAAAATATGTTGGTTATTATTGTTTTCATTATCGTACATCATGTTCATATTACGATGAGAAAGAGGCCTTTTCCCTCAGAAAGGAAAAATTTCCTGAGTATGTGGGAACACATCAAATACAACAGCGCCCTCCACTGGTGATTATGGGGAAGTGTGTGCTTTTGTGACGTTGACAGGAAGCCTGAGGAAGTCTTTTTAATTAGAGGCAGTCTGTCACTGTTGGAAGCACAGGCATTAGGGTATCAGAACTTATGTAAGTAAGTGATAGGCATTGGGCCATTTGTTTTCTGTTTTTAAATAGCAAGAACGGCATAAAGAAGTGTCCGCTGACTCTAGGTGTAAATAAGAACAGAACTCTAAGTCATCTACAGTGAGTATTTCACTCTGATGTCTTTGCAAACAAAGTATGTAAAGCCCCTTACTGTGATTATATTTTCCCTCTCCTTTGCATTGGAATAGATTCTGACAGACAAAAGAAAATTAAAATCAGATGCGGTTCTCAAAAGACTAAAGAGGAAGCTGGATTTGTGTGCTGACCCTGTAACCACAGGCTTTGTGAATTTCAGTTTGCTTTGGAGCCGAGGGACAGACCCAGCACCTTAATGTCAAGTGCTTCTTGTCGCAGCCCACCTGGAAGGGTGGAAGCGTCTGTTCTACAGTGAAAGCACCCTGTGAGCAATGCCTTCTAGACACATGACTACCACTTTGGCCCATCTCTCCTCAGTCTAGAATTCCCACCTTGTCTTAGATGTCCCGGTGTTAGAGGTGTGGGGACCTTTTAAGGGCATCTAGTTCACCTCTTTGTTTTATACTTTGTAAGTCTGAGGTGACCTGTCTAAAGCCACTGAGTCATCTATATTTAAATATTTCATTTCAACTAGCTGTAGTGTTGCTGTGTTGCTAATAACTTATTCTGACTTTAAACTTCTCAGTTTTGGAGGCAAAATTAATTCTCAAAAGAGATGTGAAACAAAGGACTGATTGTTGTAGAGGCATTTAGAAGGTGGTTACTCAGGTACCTCGCTAAGGCTACTGAGACACTTGGCATTATGCTTTCAGGGTCTGCTTTATTCATGGAAATGCATGAGGTTGCAGCCCAAACAGATGAATGGTTAGTTTTGGTCTGTTGGTGAATTATTCTTCCATAACACTGGTATGTGAAGTGGGAGGTAAACCATTATACTCAAGGAGGGTCTAGAACAAGTTTAGAGGTCTTTACTGGCTTGTATAAGTACTACTGAATCAAAGTAACTTCATGGCCAAATTAATATGCTTAATAAAATGGAACAATGTTTTAGTGTAATTAAACAATAGGAGAGATAAGCTAATACTATCTCAGATACTTTATTTTTCTTTCATAGACCAGAGAATTCTACTAAACCTGTAAATTTAGTTCTTTTGAGTCTTAGGTGTATAAAATTGAAGAACATGAAAAAAAAATACCCCCCCAAAAGACCACCCAAAACAAAAAACAAACTTGAGTTGACTCTCTTTAAAAGGTGAAGGGTCCTTAAGGCATCTTCATAATTTCAGCCATGCTGTCAAACTTTTTAAATAAATTGTGGTAAACAGAGGTAAAGAAACTAATTGTGTATGGAGGATGGTCTTTCAGAAATCTAGTCAGGAAATCTAGTTAGAAATTCGTTGCAAAACCATCCTTTTTCACCCAGATTGTTGGGTTTATTTTGTTGCTATTGTTACTGTGAAGCGTATCCGCGGGGCAATTTAGCCTCTGGTTTTCTAAAAGGTGCCGCATAGACTTCTTCTGTGACCAATTTCCATAAAGTCCGTTTAGCAGTTCAAACTTTATTAAGACTCTTGACAAAAACAGCTGCTAGAATTGCAAAGGAATGTAATAAAAAACATAGGGTCAGAAACAACTAGAGTCTATAAAAGCAATATCCACAGTGGCCAAGCCCCTGTGGGGGTGCAAGCGGATCACCATCCGCCTGTGCCGTGGGGACCTTCAAATGGGCAGACAGCAGGACACCCAGGCTCAGCACCAGCTCTGCAACTTGAGGCTTCCTGCCATCACCCGGCTGATAACCTAGTTAAGGTCTGGGCAAGATGCCAACCAAAGACTAGCACGAGCAGGGGGGAGCATGGTAGTTTTAAAGAGTGAGGAAGCACTGGAGCAAATTCATTTTATGTTGGTTTTATTATGCAATAAAAAATCTCCAACACATACTCATTTACTAAAAAGAAAACAATAAATGTTCCGTTGATTGTAGTTTCCATATTAGCCTGAAGGGAGACACATGGGAGTTAGCCAAAGACTCTGGGGTGCATTTGGAAATCTTAGGGAAAAATTCAGGTTTGAGTAGAAATATGCAGGAGGAATTAGCATTGACAATCCACTATGGTTAAGCTTCTTTGATGTGTGGGAGAATCTTTGATATAGACGTCATACACTATACTAAACTGACAGCTAGATATTTCAGGGAAAAATGAGAATACAACATCTGATATTGCTTTCCATAAAAAATATAATTTCCAGAAAGTGGAAAATTAGAAGATGGAGTTTATTTTTGTGGGTTTCTTTTTTAGATTTTATTTATTTATTTATTTATTTATTTATTTATTTATTTATCTGGAGTGTGAGCAGTGAGAGGGGCAGAGGGAGAGAGAGAGATTCAGCAGGCTCCCTACTGAGCGTGGAGCCTGATGTGGGACTCGATCTCACCACCCTGAGAACATGACCTGAGCCGAAATCAAGAGTTGGATGAATAGCTGACCGAGCCACCCTGGTGCCTTTATTTTTGTGGCGTTGACTAAAATCACAAACTACAACATTTGAAGAGGCTAGTGCATTAAAGGTGAAGTGTGAATGAAAAACTCTCTACCTCAGTACCTCAGTGTTGCTGCCATTGCCCGCCGGCAGCCCTCCCGGCCTCTCAACACCCATGGAGTGAGGGAGGGAATCCTTTCTGAGAATCTTGGAGCCCAGAGTCCAGGCTGTAGCCTCCAAAGTAGGACATGGGAACAGTATGATCAAGAGTGGTCAGTGGTTACTTATGAACAATCATTTCTGGGGGGCTTGGGCAAGTCGCTTTCTTTGTCTGAAAATTGGGGGCACTCACACCCTATACTGTCTGAGGGGGTTTGAGCCTACTTGGGGAGATGTTAACTTTCCAGGAATATGGAATGGTAGTCATTCAAGCTGTTGCCCAGCTCCAGAGCCCACTCACATCTTATTCCGTGGGACTTCGATCACCTGCTCCACCGCCTCAGTGTGGGTGTTGTCCCCTGGGTTGTCCATTGCTGTGGCAATTCCACGCCATTCGTTTATTCATTCAGAAAGCACATGAGAGCTTATTATGTGCCAGCCACCATGCCAGGCAGTGGGCAAGGACTTCATGGTTCAAAGAGAGGCAGGGAGGCATGGTTTAAGTTCTTGGTACAGATGGGAACACAGAGCAAGGCCAACCAACCCAGATTTGGAGGGTCTTGAAAGGGTTCCAAGATGAGGCAACAGTGAACTGAGGTCCAGAAACAAAGTCGGAGTTAGCCACGGGAGAAGGAAGCAGAGGATGATTCCAGGCTGAAAAAGCTCTTGAACAGTCCTGAGGCATAGGAGGCTCAGTGTCACGTGAGAGAGAAACAGCCGGGGTGGTGTGGCTGGAGGTTTGGACATGGCATGGCCCTGCTTGATCAGGGTGAGGTGACATTCTTTTTCAAAGGGGGGCTTCTGGTATGTTCCCTGCCCAGCCTGCCTTGCCCGAGGAGGACCAGGGCCTTGCCCTTCTCCAAAATCACTTTTTGATGGTGGTGTCTGCTGTCCCCCACAGTTGCTGAATCTTGTTTAAGGACAAGCGAGTGACCTAATTGTCCAAGTTTACCGGGAGGGTCACAAACTGACTTTTCTACATGCTGGTCTGTGTCCTTGGCAGAGCACGTTCCCCTGGATGGGATACTAGAAGACATGAAGACACAAGATTGGCCCTCCAGTCAGGCTCTGCCAGCATCAGCAGTATGAGCACGGACCAAGTCTAGCTCACACACATTGTGAGGAGATGCTGTGAGCTTGGAGGGCATCTGGAGACAGACCCTTGGGGCTGAGGTCACGTCGCTTTAACACAGCCTGGTGGCTCTGTCTTCTGCAGCACCCACATCTTTGGCGGACGTCGGCATAGATGGGAGTTGCAACATTTTTTGGTGTGTGTGTGTGATTTATTTTTTTACACTTTTATTTAGATAAAATTCATATACCATTCTACTCACCCGTTTAAGTATACAATTCAATGCTTTTTGGTATATTATTAATTTTTAAAAATTGTGGTAAGATAGATATAACATGAAATTTGCCATTTTAACCATTTTTTAAATTTTATTATGTCATGTTAGTCACCATACATTTTTAAGTGTATAATTCAGTAACGTTGGCGACATTCACAATGTTGTGCAGCCATCACCATATCTATTTCCAAAACTTTTTCATCACCTCAAGCAGAAGCGCCGCTGAAAAACAGAAACTTCCACGGAAGTTATTGAAGTGATGACTCCGCAGTCCCCCTCCCCCAGGCCCTGGTAACCTCTAATTTATTTCCGTGTCTTTGAATTTGCCCATTTTAGATATTTCGTGTCAGTGGGATCATACAATACTTGTTCTTTCATGCATGGCTTGTTTCACTTAGCTTAATGTTTTCAAGGTTTACCCATGTTGTAGGGAGTGTGAGCATTTCCTTCCCTTTTGTGGCGGAATAACATTCTATTGTACATATATGCCACATTCTGTTTATTCATTCACCTGTTGATAGACACTTGGATTGTTTGCACTTTGGGGGCTCTTGTAAAGAATGCTGTATGAATATTGATGTGTAAGTATTTGTTCGAGTCTCTGCTTTCAGTTCTTTGGGGTATATCCCTAAGAGTGGAATTGCTGGGCCATGTGGTAATTTATGGTTAGTTTTTTGAGGAATCACCAAAATGTTTTCCATAACTGTTTTCCAATCCCACCAGCAATGTAAGGGAGTCCTAGCTCCTCCCCATCCTTGCCAGTACTTATTTTCTGTTTTTTTAAGAAATTATTATTAAAGCCATTCTGAGGGGCATGAAGTGGTATCTCGTTGTGGTTTTGGTTTGTATTTCCCTAATAGCTGATGAGGTCAAGCATCTTTTCATGTGCTTTTTGGCCATTTGTATATCTCCTTTGGAGAAATAACTGTTTCAAGTTGAATTGTTTGT
This sequence comes from Callorhinus ursinus, assembly GCF_003265705.2. Taxonomy (NCBI): domain Eukaryota; kingdom Metazoa; phylum Chordata; class Mammalia; order Carnivora; family Otariidae; genus Callorhinus; species Callorhinus ursinus. Next base: position 3,344,519 of record NW_027397088.1, read on the forward strand.
CTTTTTGATGTTAAGTTGTAGGAGATCTTTATATATTCCGGACATTAAACTCTTGCCAGATAGGTGATTTCCAGATATTTTCTCGCATTCTGTAGGTTGTAGAAGATCTTTCACTTTCTTAATAATGTCCTTTGATGATTTTCACTGTTTCAAAACAGGTAAAAGGGACTCTGTCCCTTCTTCCCACCCTCTCTCTGTGATGCCTCTTGGCTCTCTGAAGGTCCACAGTCAAGCCAGTGTCATAGGGGAAGGGACCAATGGAGACCTCCTCAGTCTGGTTTTCTCAAAAGAGGCCCTTTCTTTCCAGAGGGTATCACCCTGTAGGATAAAACATTCCTCATGGTGAATTAATCATTTCCCATTTACGGAGGCCACTTTTCAAAGTAAATATTCCAATCATGTCCTCACTCCTAGGCAAAGTCCTAAGCCCTGCTTAGTAGCATCTGCTTTCAGCATCACATGTGTCAGGCTGCCCACATTCCAGGGCAAAACCACCACCCATGCAATCACAGAGAAAGGCTGCTTTTAAAACCTTCATCTCTGTACTTCTTCATAATGGGGAAGAGATGTGCGTGAGTGTTTTGAATTAAGTCAGGGTGTGGGAACCTAGTCCTGCAATAAAATGACAGGAACCTCAAAGCTGGGGTCATTGAGAAGGAGGCCGTTCATGTTTTCCATCTGAGTCCAAGACTGAACTTGGCATCTGCAAAGAGTAGTCAAATTTCATGAACAGGGTCAGGGCCACTCCAACTCCCTGAGAGCCCTTTCTCAGCCTGGTCTGTGCCCACCCCTGCCACCAGCCCTCTCCATCAGCTCTACCCAACTCAATAGGTTCAGAGGGTGGCAAGATAAGATTGGTTCCTTCAGGACTGTGCCAATGAAATTTGGGCAAGTTTTTCTGCTTTTATAAAAAAAAATTTGTATTATGGAAAATTCTAAGCACATGCAAAAGAAAACCTCCAGGTACCCATCACCCAGCTTTAGTAATTATCAAAGTGGGGCTAGTCTTCTTTCAGTTTTACTCCCACCCACTGTTCCCTGCCCAGCACCATTCTGAAGCAAATTCCAGGCTTCATATAGTTTCATTCATAAAGGTTTCAGATGATAGTTCTAAAAGATAAGAACTCATAAATCTACTATCACATGTCAACAATGCTAATAGTGATCCTTATTATCATCTGCTAACCAGTCCTTGCTCACATTTCTAATTGTGTCATCAATGTTTTTAAATTATTCTGCTATTAGTTTGTTTGAATCATGGATCCAAAGAAGTTCACACATTGTGTTGTGTCAAGATGTTTTTTTTAGGGGCATCTGGGTGGCTCAGTCATTAAGCGTCTGCCTTTGGCTCAGGTCATGATCCCAGGGTCCTGGGATCGAGCCCCACATCAGGGCTCCCTGCTCTGCGGGAAGCCTGCTTCTCCCTCTCCCATTCCTCCTGCTTGTGTTCCCTCTCTTGCTGTGCCTCTTTCTGTCAAATAAATAAATAAAATCTTTAAAAAATATTTGTTTTTTAATCTGTGGATTTCCCCACCCCATCTCTCTCTCTCTCTCTTTTCCCCCTCTAGAAATGTATTTGTTGAAGAAACTGAGTTTCTCCAAACTGTCCTATAGAGTTTCCCATTGCCTCAATTTTGTTAATTGCATCATGAAAGTTAACATATTTCTCTGTTAAATTGGTGGCTGAATCAGCCAGTGTCTTTGTAAGTAGAAAGATATCTGGAAGCTCAAACCCAGAGGTGTAGATATGCTGGGTTTTAAATAAGCCAAGTTTGGTTCTGTGAAAGAAGCAGCACGTGGAGTGTTCTGGAAAGGTGTGCCTCATTGCAGTGGAGGTTTTGGAAGTTGGCCTTGAGAGTGATGGTTCTCAGAGAAAAATGTTGGAATTAGGAGGATGGGGGTAATTCAGATGGGACATCCACTTTGTAGCATTTGAAATTTTTATAATGAGAATATATTTAAACATTATTTGTGAGGCACAAAAATGAGTATAAAAATAAATAAGGGGTAAAAATGAAGACAGTCTATCAGACAGCTTGGCAAACACTAGATGTACACGGGTTGGAGACAGGGATTTGAACATAAGACACAATAAGAGAAACGGAGAGGCCCTAAGCAATGGAAAAAAACAGAAGTTTTCCCCATTAGCCTCCACTTCCTCCTTGGGCTAGAGGACCAGGGAGGAGGACCCGGGCATTCTTTGTTCCTTCCCCTCTGGCCAGATCTCTCCTCTCCTATGACTCAAAGGAGAAACAAAGCCTTTTAAATGCCTCCTCTCAAGCACCACACTACACTACCATATGGTTACTTGGGGGCAACTCAGAAGTGCATGGTCTATGCCATGTACAGATGCTGCCCTTCGGGTATTGAGATCTGGTAGGGGACCTCAAGGTGAATAACATAAATGTATATGAGAGCTTGTGTGTGCATCAATAATGATGTACTAAAAAAGTTCACTGGAAGCTAGTAGAAAACCCCGAATCTGGATGTTCTGATCTGATTCAAATGCGTATTTCTAAGGCAAGTCATCTTTGAATGGAAGACCCAGTACTGTTCTGTTGCATCTGGACAATGAGATATTAAATCTACAGCTGTGTGATCTAGATCTACATAGATCCCATTGCACATTCTGGGCAGTAACTCCCTAAGGTGAAGCTTCCCGACACGTCTACTCTAGGTTGTGGGGGATGAGGACTCTAAGCCTGAGAATTAGGGGTGCCCAGAAGACCTGCTAGTGTATTATGTCATCTCGTCAGGACTCCAGGTGCTCAATTTTTAGATGAGGAAAATACAGTCTGGTCACACGGTTGCAGCTGAGGAGCATACCATACATTTCTTCAAATCAAGTGTGAGTGGTGATCAATCAGAAATTGAAATGAAAAATTCCATTCACTATGATTTTCAACATTTTTCAAAGTATTAAAACTATACTTCATAATAGTTCAAATACAATTTAAAACAAATCCAAACTATATCTATGTATATCTGTTCATTCATACCTGTGTTTCTTAACCCTTGAATCTGTTACAGACTTGAAGATGGATTAGATTGAACCTAACCCTTTTTCTTCACTGGACATTTCTTTATCACCCTGAAGGCCTTTATAAGATGTAGTGGTCTACTGGGCCTCACTCCCCTTCTCATCTTCTAAATTCAATGGACATTTTTATTTACTCAATCAGTTGGCTCTTCAGGTCCTTGGTTTTTCACTGCTTGGCGTCTTTCATGTCTTCCAGACCACAAGGGCTCTTGAGTTTCCATCTTTAGACCTCTGAGAATTTCCAGGTCCAGAGGTCCCATTTTTGTCCCTTTCTGAGCCTGCAATTGTACCCCCTTCCTTTGTCTCATTAACTGCCAATAAATTGTCAGTTAATTTATTCATGCAAATAAAAGAATCTCAAAAGAAATACATACCAACTAAATCAGCAGAGAAGAGAAATAAAGGAGGAGTTTATGATAATGTTATGGTAATATCATTTTGATTGTTCAAAGAACATTATTTTTCCCCCAAGGCTATGAACAAAGACTGATGATTTGTATAGATGGGCAGTACACTGTTGGAATATTGTTATTTATTTTAATTTTATGATTGCAACTTCTTGGGTTAAGTCATCTGAAGGCACAAGTACAGAGGAATAACAATTAGTTAATTGAAATACATGACTGGTGTAAAATTACCAGTTTAAAAATCAGTAAAACATATGAAGATCTTTCTTATTTATACAAATTAGGATTGAAAGGTTATGTTGTCTTGGCCAAGGACCCAGTTGCAAAAGTAGAGAGTAATTCAACCTCGTGTAATTCCCCAGTTCAAGCTGTGATGATGGATGTCCACTGCACTTATTTTATTTTGACATAGAGTGGTTAACCTAAGAACAAATGTTTGATAATAGCAGTGTATGTAGCAGGCCTGGAAATACATGAGGCTTGTTCACTACCTCAGAATTAATGTTTTGCAGCGATAAAAGCCAGCAAAGGAGGGAGAGAAGAAGAAGGAGAAGCAGAAGGAGGAGAAGAAAAGGAAAAAATGCTTGGCATAAATTGTTTATGGGCAGGCAATTTTTATTAAAACAAGACTTGGATCAACTCTGGAAAGCTTGATAAATCCCCGATAAGGTGCCCAGATGTTCTAATGAACTTTCTAGAGGGTTTTGTCATTTCAAGTTTATGTGTTTTGCCTGAGGGCCAAAGACTGGGACATTTTCAGCATCTGCTATTGATTCTTCAAAGAAGCCCCCTTCTCACCTCTGGACATTGAATGCCTGCTGGGGAGGCTGCAAATTGGATCAGCCTGATAGAAACTATAGTCAAGCCTGGAAGCAGTATTCCTGCTCACTTTTCCAGGAACAGTGTTCCAAGAAAAAAAGGATTCTTGGAGTCCTTCCACTGCCTAAAGGTGATGGACATGTGTGCAGAGAGAGCACTAGCTGCCTTCTAAAATCTCCATACATTTTTAAGTCTGCTCCCTGAAGTCCTGAGCAATGGGAAGATTCACTCAAAAAGCATTCGTCCATGACTGGCTGGTTGATGTCCCAGGCTTTGGGGATTAATAGAGCAGGGTGTCTGTCCTCGAGGAGCTTACCAGCATGTAGAGATGTACGTAAACTGAAAAAGACTATGGCATTCCAGAAGCACAATTAGGGCATTATCTTCCTAAGGACCCCAGATCCTCAGCCTGAAGTTCCTATCATTAGGTTTGATGGTTTCTGACACCTGGGATTTCATTCTCCTTTCTTGTATGTAGGTGGACTACGAGATCAACTTAATTCATTTCACTGAAGAAAGATTTGTCATTAGTCAATTGTCGTTATCTGATTGCTCTAAATTTTGTAAAATGTACAAGTGCACAGAAGAAAATAATTTAGATAATATAACTGGATATCAGTCATCTGACGTATGGAATGATTTTTTAAAAAGCTGGTTCTTGATTGGGAATGGGTTAAAATATACCAAAGAAATTCTGTTGTCCTACCCAACAAGCATCAAGTTTCATTACTCAATTTAGAGATAATTTACTTCAGGTGAAGGCATGTGCTGTTTTAAAAAGTTAGATCAGCCTTGATTAAATGTCAGCTACAGAAAGGTGTATTTTCATCAGAATTAGTTGGTCTAGCCCATTGTTCTTAATGCTATATTGCTGTTACATTAATTTAATGCAGTAATAGACTGCTAGATTGCAAGAAAGCTTAACTCTAAGATGGTAAATCATTTTTTATTTCCAAAGCCAACACTCGTTGGTTGGTAGTGGCTGCTCGGAGTCCTGGATTGAGAAGGATTCAGAATTCATGTTGGAACTTAGTGTCAACTTTGATTTCTGATGTCTGCCATGGTCGTGGACATGGGGAAGGGTGGCAAGATCTCATATTTGTCCATTTCCTTTTGTTATGGATCAGGAAACATACTCCTAGAATTCGTTGACTTACATAAAGTCCCAGTGTGAGGTAGTTGCAGAGCTTGGAATAAAACTTATTTTCACCTGAAAGGAAGGGCCAGATAGAGGCCCCAGCCGTTGGCGTGAGTATACACATCAATCAGCCCCAGCTGTGCAGAGGCCCATGGTGGGTGCAAAGAGAGGTGTCCTGGCTCCAGTTGAATGTACTGCCTGTTGGAGGCATCATCTTGGAGGTGAATAGAGTCAGGGAGAACAGAACTTGACCTGAAGTGTGGAGAATGAGGGGAGGGATGTGCTCTGGCATATGGCAGGGGTGAAAGTATTCCTTGCACGAGTGACTGGTGATTAGTCACACTTGGTTCCAACCTGGTTCCAGACCTGGCTTATCTTTAACACCCAGTCTACCTCAAGACAAACAATATAAAAGAGAGAAAACATTTTGGGGTCATTTGGAAATACGTCACAGCTCGAATGACAAAGGCAGAAAGGAGCACCGGAGCCAGGAGAGGGACCTGGGCACCGGGCCTGCTCAGCCGAGGTCTCCAGGGCTCTCTCCCTGGTGCAAAAGTGCTCTTGCTACATATTCCTTGTCAGGATTTGGAGACTGAGGTTTTGTTCTAGAAGTTCTTTATCCTGCAATATCGCCAGACTAGGTAGTTTGTCTCAAAATGTCAAAAAACATTCAGAATTCCAACATCTGAATTGAACTGAAAAGAATTGCATATTTGGGAAGAAGAAAGCATTCCATTGTGGGGTTTTCTCCACTAAGTAGCAAAATTTGAGGTCTAGAAAAAAAAAAAAATTGGATTCTAATAGAACAACAGACCAAACTATGAGAAAGGCAAAGCCCACACCAACAAACACTCACTGAGTATAAATTGCCAGTATTATAATCTGCCTGATTGAAATGATATTCCCAAATTCTGTTCTGAATTTTTTTAAATAAATTTGACAGGTAACATTGTTTAAGTTTAAGGTGTACAGGGTGTTACTTTGATATATTTATAGATTATAAGATTGCAGATGCAATTGCAGATACAGTGATATTTGTCACATTAAGAATTATAGTACAATATCAGTCTTTATTCATTATACTGTGCATGAGATCTCTATTGCTTATTGACTACTTGTTGTAAGTTGGTACCCTTGAACACCTCAATCCCCTCATAACCACCATTTTACTGTTTTGAAATAATTTTTTATTTGTTATATTAATTAATTATATATATATAGAGAGAGAGAGAGAGAGAGAGAGAGCGCATGTGAGCAGGGGTGGGGTGTTGGAGGGGCAGAGGGAGAGGGAGAAAGAGAATCCCAAGCAGGATCCACGCTGAATGTGGAGCCCAATGTGGGGTTTGATCTCACGACCCTGAGATCATGACCTGAGCTGAAATCAAGAGTCAGATGCTTAACTGACTGAGCCACCCGGGCACCCCTGTTTTGAAATAAATTTTTAAAAAGATACAGAATATGGTTTCTCATATTTCAGTTCACTCCTGTCCAAACGTGGGGGCTTTCAGGTGTGGATAGCCACCTGTGTTCTGATAAGATGCTCCTCTCTGTGACTGAGTTCTCGTTTACATCTTAGTTGCCCTTGTCCACCACCCTGCATGCCCAAACTTTACCAATCACTTCAGGCCCTCATTGAGGTCTGTCTCTTGCATGGAGTCTTGCCTCATAATCTCACTTGCTGAAGCTCTCTTTCCTTGTTTTGAATAGCCAACACATTTGCCCTGCGCCTAGTTTTAATGCCACCTACCACTTGTATAATATAGTTATTTTGGCCACAGATCTGTGGAGCAAAGAGCAGATTGGTCTTAAAGTGCTCATGAGGCTAACTTTGTGCTGTCTGATTGATAAACTCTGGTACCAGGAGAACCCCATATTTCTGCAGGAGGATCTTCCCCAACTTTGTACCCTCAGGACTGGTGATGTTACCCCTTGCAGGGGAGACTTCAATTACCTGCAGACCCCTAAAGTCTCCAGGTTCTAGGTGGCTGATATTCTGCAACAGGTGTTTAATTCTGTAAATAGCTGATACCCAAACCCAGACTTTCTGGCACTGAACAGCCTGCCTGTTCCCCTATTGATAGGAAAGCTTTGCCATGGTGGATCTTTATAAAGGGAGGCTCGTGCCATGGAGGGGTCCTCCACTATAGACCTATGATGCACGTCTGGCTATGCCCTGGTTCTGGCACATCTTTCTGTGAAATGTCAGGAAGTTCAGGGGGGACCTCTGCCTTCTCTTCTCTTTTTGACCCTTGGCTAAATAATGTTTTCTAGTAAAGCCTATTCCTTATCTTATATTGTGTAACTTGTGTACTTTCCCCTGAAGCTCGATGCATGACCAGTGGAGACTCAGATAGGATCCCAACCTGCACAACAGTGTCTCATCTTCCCTCGTGGGAGCAAAGTAGTTAGCAAGATGGAGCCTTAGTAGCTCCTCTCGCATAGTGAGGAATCTGAGGGAGAGAGATGTGAGGAGACCCCAGGAGAGCACAGAATTGCTGTGGCAATAACAGCCCTGGCCAGATGAAAGGGAAGAGTCACATAAGAATACTTAGATGGCCCCAGAGCCGAGAGCTGGTCTTGACCCTGGATGACTTAAACAAAGACACAGTCTCCAAGTAGCATCAAGATTATGGAAATACATTTTTTTCCTGCCTGCTGTGATGCAAAGTTCTTAGGTCCTCTCAATCTGTTTGTTGGGTTGACCCTTTTCCTTCAACATTCTCTTTCCCTTTGGCATCCATGGACGTACCCTAGTTTAATTTTGCCCACACTCTGAACACTCTGTTTTTCCTTCTCCATTTGCTGCTTTTGACCTCTTCTCCCCTTCCTAGATGGCCTCGTGTGCCTTGCTGTGCTGGCCAGACCCACTTCAGACTGCATTTCATCAACTTTTTGGATTGACCAGTGTAGTGCCTGGATCCCAGCCGGTATTTGCTGAAATTAGCCAAGGAGAAAACAAGGGCATGCATTGAAAATTATGAAGTGCCATGATAAAGTAATGTTAAAATCTTGTGGTATCTCCTGGTACTCTAGTGATATATGAGGGAGAAGTTACAAATTTGTGAACATTTGCAGAATGAGGTGTTGCCCTCAATGTAGGTGTGGTGGCCATGAGAATGTGCCTCACAGGCCTCCAGCTCCAGGGCCCAGCTGCTGGCTCTGAAATCCATATACCTTTGCTCTGAGCCTATGCTTCTATAGGCTGCTCCCAGCCAAAGACTAAGCCGTGGGGAGACTGCAGCAGGTCTGTCCCTGGGAGACCCAGGACTGCTCTGATGGGCAGCGTTGGCTGGAGGACTCCTTGATGGCCCTGTGGAAGCATCCTCAGACTGAGGAGCAGTCCAGGACAGTGCCGCCAACTTCTGCTCCCTCCTTCCTCAAAGCAAGCATTGTCTTGCATCACACTCTGAGGGTGCTCCCAGACTTACCTTGCTCTCCCCATTTTTATAGGTGTTTCCCCTACAAAGTCTTTGCAAGTCTCACCCTTGGACAGGAACTTAAATGGGTGGCCAATGTCTGTAGAGCTAGAAGATGAACCAAGTTTGTAAGACAATTAAAAACTCTTTAAATATGCGCCAGAAAATGGAATGGAAAACAGGTGAAGACATATGAAAAGCATGTCACAAAATTTTCTTTCAGCTAACTCAAGCAATTCTACTTTATAAAATCATTGTGGGGTAATTCTTTGGAAATTCAGGTGATCACATGAGGACTGTCTAGAACTCTGCACAGATGCTACTGCTGGACATCCACTAGGTGTTCTTGGAACTGTTATTGATTAAAATAATGATTTTAGGTTATATGGTGAGAAGATTGAGTCAGCTAAGAAGAGCGTTGGACTGTTTGAACAGGTGCTAACCATTTGTTCAGTATGGTGAGGAATGGTTCATAGAAATGGGAAGAGGAGAACTCACCTGCCACCTCATACATGTGATTTTTCACAGCATCTCCGTGAAGCATTTATTATTATCCCCATTATGCATATATGAAAACTGAATCTCAGGTAGAATTTGACTCCATGGCTGTTTTGCCTCCACCTCTCTGCATTCACACCACCAGGGACCTTTGTAATCTCCCCCTCTGACCTGGTGTCTGGGCATTTGCCAGATGTTTTTGGGAAGAGCAGCTCACCAAGTGAGAAGATGCTCAACTGTCCTGCATTGGACAGACAAAATCTGTGTCCCAGTCACTTCTCTGCCTTCAGCATCCACCCCCTCCCTGGCACAGATGAGATCCTCCATAATGTTCCTGAGTTGGAATGATTTGAGTGAAAATTTAATGCAGTTTGCTTATTCATTTTTTCTTCTTTGTTTGGGTTTGTTTGTTTTTGGCTTGATTTTCCTAGAAGCCTTGAACTTGTGAGTCTTTGCTGTTTTCAAAGGCTGGACTAGTCCAGCAATTACATGATTGCCATGCTCTGGGATGGTCTTCCAAAAGCAGGCATGTTTGCTAAACTATATGCCCTGTTCTTTGGCTTGGAAAATCTAATCACTCTGCAAATCAGGTTGTCAGTCCTTGTGGTCTGATTTGTACCCAACTGACCTGAAGAAATCCTGATAGTCCTAAATATGGTACAATTTATTTTGTTGGGTGAGGTATGTCAATACTTCTTTAAACTTGACCCTTTTGTCCATACCCTAAGAAAGGTGTTTTAAAAATGTTTAAAAAGCATATTTTTTCTTAGTACAAATGAGATATGTTCATTGTAGAAGCACTAGATACACAGATAAGCAAAATGAAAAGAATTTAAAAGCACCCATGATTTCATCATCCAGGGACAACTATTATTTATACCTTGAGCATACTTTTCCAGTCCTTTGATATGTCCCTAGCATTTCAATACCATAGCACTGACCTTTCTTTCCATAACACATGGGTGATTTGTAATTTTAAAATATTCAGAGGGTATAACACCCAGTGCTCATCAAAAACCAATGATGTACTATGTGCTGGCTAATTGAACATAAATAAAACATAAAGGGGCAAAAAAAATAGAGCAAATATTGATTAATATCTGTTTATCTACTTGTTAGGCATAAGCTGATAAATTCTTCATATCTTTAATTGAGGTATTCTGTATTTAGATGTAGTTATTTAAATTTTTTAGCAGTTTATACACACTACTATGTAATATCTTTTTTTACTTAAAATCATGTGAACATTTTTTTAAAAGATAGATTTATTTATTTATTTATTTAGTGCACAAGCATGAGGGGCAGAGGAGAGGGAGAGAGAATCTCAAGCAGACTCCTCGTTGAGCATGTAGTCCTACATGGGGCTGGATCTCATGATCCTGAGATCATGACCTGAGCCAAAACCAAGAGTCAGATAATTAACCAACTGCGCCTCCCAAGTGCCCCTTTGTTGTGAACATTTTTCCGGTAGAATGGTAGAATGTACTATTACTTTATTTAATCAGTCATCTGTTACTGGGTATTTAGTTGTAGATTCACCCCCCTCAACCCCACCATACTCTTTGCAATTATGAACAATGCTTCTAGGAAAATCATTTCATTAAATCTTTAGGTTTTTTCCCCCCTAAGATATAGTCATCAAAATAGAATTTCTGGGTCAAAGAGTAAGCACATTTCTAAGGCTTTAAATACTTTTGCCAATAGCCTCACAGAAAAGTTATTCTTACTAACAGTCCCACAATTTATGAGAGTTCCCATTTTTCTATAACACATTCCAGCAAATATATATTTTTTAAATTCCCAATTTGAAAGAAATTATTTTATTTAAAAAAATTAAATATTAAAGAGGGCACTATTGAATGGAGCACTGGGTGTTATACACAAACAATGAATCATGGAACACTACATCAAAAACTAATGATGTAATGTATGGTGATTAACATAACATAATAAAATAAAATTTTAAAAAAATTAAGAATGCTATTGTTCCTTGTTACTTTTTTTCATGGTTGGTTTGCTAAAAAATGAACCTGCTCTTCTTAAGAAGGAATTCCTGAATCTTTGATGTCTCCGGCTGGAAATGCTACTTTAAAATATAGGTTTTATTCATATTCAAGTATGGCAAGGTCAACAGATTAGATGTTAACTGCCAAACACTACATCAAAAACTAATGAGGTACTTTGTGGTGACATAACATAATAAAAAAAATGAAAAGATAGTTTGTTGCTCACAGTCCCCAAGGGGTGGGGTCATGCTGCACTGCCCAGAGCCACACCAGAAAGCACCAGGGTCAGTCAGGAGGCAGAGGGGAACGTGGCAAGAGAATTTATGTGCTTTCTGGGGGAAGAAGTGGATGAGACAGGGTAAAGCAGACTCAGGATTGACTAGGTTGAAAAATTTCAGTGGGTTCTGGGGCATAGAGACTGTCCCTTGTTGTCTGGTACCTGGCCCTGGAGTGATTAGGTGGGTGGGTAGTGGCCCAGAGTGTGAGTCTCAAAGAGGAGGGTGGGAGTTCTGGATTGGTTAGCTTGCAATGCACAGCTCATGCCTTTACTATCTCTAGGAACTGGCTAACCCTGAGAGGGCCAGTCCTTCCAGAGTCAGCAAGGCCCCAAGATGTTAAAGTATCGGCATACAGACAATAAAAGGCATGGCTAATATAGCCTATCACTGGCTCATAGAAAGTGTGTGTTGGCAGATTGCATGAATGTATAAAACAGTCTGGAATCAAGTGGGATGGCTTAGGCTGTAACCCCCTCCTTGACTGTACCGGGACAGCAAGGTCTATTGTCATCACTGCTACAGATCCAGGTTGGAAAATGAATGGCGACTTGTCAGGATCCCCTGGGCACCACTGTGCACCTCCGTGGAACCGGGGAAATGCCCTACCTCCTGTCACAGGGATCACCAGTGATAATGAGACAGAGTCTCAGAATCCATTTCTTAAAATGTGAGCAATGGTATTGAATTCCTAACTATTATTTACCATGGGAATGCTCAAAATCTCAAAAAACAGGAGGGTGAAGTCCTGTTATTTAGAGTTCATTTTTTTCCTCACTACATATTCTATTTTCGAGTCATTTCTTATACATTCTATTTAGCCCCGGCTCTTTGCCAAGGAGTGTCCATTCACTCTACTGCTATTTGAGGCCATGATTGCCATGAGCTTAGCTTTTTTTTTTTTATTCCTCTCCCACTTTACCCACTCTCCTCTGAAAAACGCAGTTAATTGATGGTGAATTAGACCACAGAAGCCTATTATTGGAAGTGATGGAATACAGAAGGATTTATGGGCTGGATTTTTTTTTCTTCTTCAAGAATTACAAGTTAACCCCAAATTATAGCAAGAATTCTTAAGGTTCAATAATTAAAAGCAAAAGGCAGTCCCCTTGGAAAAAAAAAAAAACAGTGTGGTCTGGAAGATATCTTTCAAATTAAAGCAGACTGTGTAACTCCCAAATATTATGGATACAAATTAGCTGTATTTGATCACTGGATCTTACTTACCCTAATTGTCTTCATTTCTGTGGTTTCCTTGTACATTTTGTTTAGAGCACACTTGGTTTGGTAGCTCAATGTTGGGGTCTGTGGTGCTGGTGAGGGCAGGCTTCAGATTACGAGAGAGGGAGGCCTTTGTCAGGAGATACGTGTTTTTCCTCAACGACATAGAAGTCTTATAAATTCAGACCAAAGATATGTTAAAAACCAACAAATTTTGTATGTGAAATGTTTTGCTTGTTTCTTGGAATGATTGATGTGAACCTGAGAATTTGAAATTTGAGGAGCCAAGCAGCCAGGAATTAGGACCTTATCTAAAATTTAGGCACAAACTCCAGACCACTATAGTTGAGAAACCGAGTTAGAAATCTCCTGAGAAGTGGCTTTCCCACAAGATTTCTGATGCTTCTTAGTTCTGAATGGATGAGAAATATGGCAAGAATGTACCATTGCTTTTAGGATCTTTTGTCCCCTTTTCTGGTTTGGGGTAAAAGTAGGAAACCAAGGGATGCAAACAGACGGATAAACAAGTGTCCCTCAAGGGAACTATTTTGGGGTTTGGGGGCCATGCTGGTTTGGACTGTGGGGAATATTGAAGGCCAGTTCTCTTCTCCAAGCTTTTTTTCCCCTGTTCCCAGAACTGCCTGTAGTGGATGTGGCACCAATTATCACAGTAGATGTCTTGGCAAGCTCTCCCCTCTGGAGACCCGTATTCAAGTTCTGGCTTGTTTCAGAAGGGAAAAAAGACCGGTGGTCTTGACCCAGACTCCTGTGGGCATCTGTCCACATAACCCTTATACACACACACACACACACACACACACACACACACACACACACACACATTCCACTCTGTTGAGTTGGTGGACATCCCTAGGAAAGTCCCAGAACAGAAATGGGAGAAGTGCTATGTGGGAGATCCTTTCATCACATTTGCCTCTAGCCAGAAATCAGTCCTCTGTGTTTGGTGAGCACCATGCCTCAACCAAACACCCCAAGTACATTGGCAAGAATAAATGCTGTAGGATGTGTGAGCTGCATATGCAGCACCACATCCAGACAATGGAGAGGAAGCAGAGCAATTTAAGTGCCTAGGAGCCAATGTGTGTGTGAGTGCGTGTGCACATGAGTGTGTGCATGGATGAGTATATATGTGCCTATAAGTGTGCGTGTGTGTGTGTGTGTGTGTGTGTGTGTGTGTGTGATTGTGGTGATTTTAGAGGGATCTTTTTTTAAAGATTTTATTTTATTTATTTGAGAGAGAGACAGAGAGAGTGAGAGCAGGAGCTGGGAGGAGAGGGTGAGGTAGAAGCAGGCACCCCGCTGAGCAGGGAGCCCCATGCGGGGCTCCATCCCAGGACCCTGGGATCATGACCCGAGCTGAAGGCAGACACTTAACCATCTGAGCCACACAGGCACCCCTGATTTTAGAGGGATTATTGACTTCATGATGAATCACAAAAAGCTGGTTGAGTATCTCTGACAAGCTAAGAATCCTTGCACCAATCTTTCTATGACAAATCAGATTTGCTCTGAAATATTCGATTCCTGGGGAAATGCATTTCATTTCCTTGTCTTTGGACAAAGGATACAGTGACCACAGACTTGCATGCATCCATCTTCAAGGCCTGCCCCAGCCCAAATGTGCACACCTGACTCCTGGTGTGGCCATGTTGGATATGGATGGATCAGCCTGAAGATGAGGCCTCGTGTCTTCTTGCAGTGGCGTGCCCCTGGGAGAAGGTGAGGCTGTTGGTGGTCAGCTGGCTCATTATTTCCCTAGAATTCGAAGCTTGTTTTCTTTTCTCTCTCTAGAACAAAACTCATAAGGTCAAGGAAGAGTTTTTAATTATTTGTTTTTTTCTCTCCATGTAGGTCAGCTGGATCTCACAAGCTTTTTTGACTGGATTTTGAGACAAATTCTGTCAATTCTAATGAGGTTTATTTTGTTGTCTCTTGCAGGAGACAAAGGGATGAGGGGAGAGTTTGGCTGGGAGAAGGGAAGTGAGGATTGCTAAAACTGGTTAAGAAAATGTCCATCCAAGTGTTTGGTTCTCCCGTGGCCATTTGGGGGCAGAGAATTCTATAAAGAGCATTAGGCTTTCCAACTGTTTCCATGAGGAATTTGTTTAAAATCTTTCCAACTGCTTCCATGAGGAATTTGTTTAAAATCATACATAATTTAACAATATTTTGCTTTAAGATGGTAGTATTTTTAAATAAATGTAGTTATCACTATGCCTTCTATTCTTTTAATTTTATTTTTATGTGCTAGGAAACTTTGCTGTACTTCCTCCATTGATTATAATTTATTATTATTTATTTGGTAAATGAAAATAATCTTTGTTAAAATAAAGTATATCTGAGCTTATTATATAGCCCAGTATCCAGTAATAAAAATTAATAGGTGCCTCATTCTTTCTCTCCCTATTACTTGCTTAGTTACCTTATTTTAAGCTGATGACACTTATTTATTTAGTTCTTACTTGTCTTCAATTTGCAGTAATGTAATATTTCATAAAACATATCTTAAAAAGTTTATAGTTTATAGCCTGTAGATTTAGAGCCTCACAAAATCAGTGATTTATTTAAGTTCGTTAATTTTAACTCTGAACGTGTGTCTGCCACTAAGAAGCTTATTAAACCAATAACCATAAGTGGATCTGTTTATTCATTTTTGATGAAACCCCCAGATTCAGCATATGTGGGTGCGGGAAACACATAGGCCTTTCTGCATCACCATTCAGAAGTGAATGTCTGTTTGAAATACCACATCGAAATTACATCTCACTTCAGTGAATTCAAGTATGAGTTTAGCAAAAGAAAAAAAATTGACCATGGCTCAGTTACCCCCACGACTGAGTGTGTACCCCAGAGTGAGCTGCCATGGGTGAGTCTGGGTGCCTGTGCCCTCAGTTGTGACAGACCACGTGTGTCTCTCACGGGATCAACATCCCACTAGCGGAGTGCGACTTCTAGGGAAATGCCCTGCAAACCTACACACAACATCTCTGTCCAACAAGGAAAGAGATGCCAGAAGAGATGCCCCATGTGGGACTTTCTGAGGATTGTTCAAGGTGATAACCTGTTTCTCTCTTGAGTATTGATTTTAGAAGTGAACAGTGGGTGAGATGCAGCTCTACTACAGAATCATTGACGGACGGTATTTTAAGCACAATTTGAATTTCCTGCTTAGTTTCTTTCTCACAGTTTCTTCCATGATGTTCCTGTGATCCTTTTCTGAACTTCAGCTTGCACTCAGCGTGTGCCCCTCACCAGCTGAGAAATCCCAAGGTGAAGAGATTAGTGTGTTAAAAAGACCAGAAGTCAGAAGAACGTGACAGTTCTAGTGTGGTTCAGGGCAGTACCTCAGTGAAAGCTGTTCTTGAAAAAGAAAATACTTCAGTTCTCTTACGTGTACAATTGTCACAGAAACTTCTGCCTGGAAGGTCCCTGTTCCTTTTTTTTTTTTTTTTCTTTTAAGATATATTTATTTATTTGAGAGAGAAGGCGGGAGGGGCAGAGGGAGAGGGAGACCGGCAGACTCTCCGCTGAACACGGAGCCCGTTGGGCTTGATCAGAGGACCAGGAGATCATGACCTGAGCCAACACCAAGAGTCAGACACTTAGCTGGCTGAGCCACCCAGGTGCCCTGAAGGTCCCCATTCTAAGAGTTTCTAAGGAGTAGCCACATTCTACTCAGACATCCTGCCTAACCTGACTGCCACTTTTCTGTTTCTGCTTTCAAAGGAACTATTTTGTGAAAGTGCACCCTGGACTGAAGTGCGCTGGGCTGTGAATGTCACCATTAGCTGTAGCCATTATACCTTCGAGCTTGCTGCCTGCAGCATTTCTTCAGCTTATTAGTCATGAACTAAATGTTAAAAATAGAGCATTCAAAATTATAGGGTGAATTTGGGCATTTCTGAGTACACATGATAATGCATTTCTTTTGGGCCTAATGATTTGAGTTGCCTGTTTATGGACTACAAATATATGTGATAGCTTGAGACTACCAGTGTTTTCTTTTTTGGCAATTATTCAGCAGTCGCCTGAAAATGGAAAGCCCACTTGCTTCATGGCTGACCGGAAGAGTAACACAAATGTCACTTGGCCTTTCCGATTCAGGTGTACTAGGGTCATTCTGACAGGGAGGCCAGAGGAGGAGCGGAGACAGTGGTGGAGGTCCTCATGGTAGCCACATCCCTCCCCAGCTCTCCAGAGATTTCCCCACAGCCACCTTGGCCTGACCTGTTCCTGCTCAGCACCATTGGGAGCACCATGTATGGAAGAGGACGGCCTTCCCCCACTTTCCATCCACAGGCTGCCCTGCCATTGTGTCAGGAGAGGCCATGCTGTATGCATCCTACAACAAAGAGAAATTTATAGAGGAAATGCACAACAGACAGAAACTTGGCATCACAGATTAAAGCCAAAAGTCTTACACAATTTCAATCGATATGTGTCTGTGTATCTTCATGGGAGCTCTACTCTTCTGGAAGCTGGGTGCTCTGGGCTGTCTGGAATTAGGCCATTGGTAAGCATTAATCAATTAATATTTTCTTTGTTTCTCCTAAAACATAGAAAATCCCTGTTCCTTCCTGGTTATGAGTAGGTTGCTTTTCCCCTTTTCTGGGCATTTCTCATTCCTTGTTTATAAGCTAGTTTGCTGTGCTGGAAAACCTTGGCCAAATTTGTAGAAGCTGTCCTTTGTGCCTCCTCCCCCAATTCTCCTGTCTCCTCAGTTATGACAAAAGAGCTTCATGTATCACAGAAGGGTCAAGAGGCTCTTCTCTCCTCCCAATTCACATTCCTGCTCCAACTCAAGGCTCATTATATACATCTGGGTTCCCTCCACAATAGCAAGAATTATGCTCCTGAACAGTCTATGTGGGAGGGAAATTCATACTTAAGGTTATGGGAAAAAAGTCATGTAGGCATGTAGGGGTGTACTGGATTGAAAAGTGTTCCCTCAAAATTCATGTCCACTTGGAACTTGTGAATGTAACCTGATTTAGACATAGGATCTTTGCAGATGTAATCAAGTAAAGATGAGGTCACACAAGAGAAGGGTATTCCCTACATCTAATGTGACTAGTGTTCTTATGACAAGGGCAAATTTGGACACAGACATGCACAAGCAGAAGGCCATGTGAGGATGGAGGCAGTCTTTGGGGGACACGCCGAGAAGCCAAGGACTGCCAAGGATTCCCGGCAACACCGGAGACCAGAGGGGAGGCATGGGACAGATTCTGCCTCAGAGTTCCCAGAAGGAACCAACCATGCTGACACCTGGATTTCAGACTTGCAGCCCCCAGAGCTGAGAGAGAATAAGTCAGTGTGGATTTAAGCCCCTCAGCTGAGGGCATTTGTTATGGCGGCCCTAGGACACAACACAGTGAGTTAGGACTGGGAGTGCATCGTGAATAGCCCTTATTAAGTTGTCTGTACTCTCAGATGAAAAAATAGAGGTACAACATCAGCTAGGGATATTATCAGTAGCATTTTAATGCATCCAAAATTGGTAGTCTTGGGAACTTTGTGATTGTTTGACGCTTACCATTCCTTGTTGGATAGAGACTTTTCAGGATTTCCCTCTCCAGCCGTTTCAGTAAGATACCTGTGCCTTTATTTTTCTTTGTGTCAGATAATGCAAGGTAAGAGGCATTTTCTTCTGGGTCTACTTGATATGGAGAACGCTCATCCACCCATCCCCCTGCCCCCACACACATGGTGTACAAAGCTGTACACGTGAGGAACAGGACAGTTTTAAGGTGTGGATTAACTGCCCCTGCATCTTCGATTAATCTCAGACTCACTCTTGGAAATTTACACCACAGCTTCGCTGTATGCTTTGTCTCCCATTCTCTTCCCAAACCTCAGTTTCCTCTTTTTCTGTCTGCCCTGAGTGGTGCTAATTAGGACAGGGCATGGGTTGAAAATGTGGTGAGAAGCTAGTACAAATCCTAGCACTCAGACCCTGAACACACATGTGTGCAGTATGTTCACCAAAAGTCATGTGTAAGTATGTTTACAGCGACACTAGTTTTAATAGCCCCCAAAGCAGAAACAACCCAAATATTCTTCTCAAATAGAACAGATAAATATACTGTGATGTGTTCATAAAATGGAAAACTACACAGCAATGAGAACGCCATATGCAAAAACAGATGAATCTCACAAACATAATGTAAAGCAAAAAAAAAAAAGTAGACACAGAAAACATGCTTAAGATCATATTTACACAAAGCTCAAAAACAGAAAAGCTGGAACTCTGGTGTTAAAAGTCAGTGTGAAGGCTGCCGTTGCAGGTGGGGTGACCGGGAACGTGAGGGAGCCTGGACACATGAGGGAGCTGGTGACATCAGTTTCTTGATCTGGGTGCTCTTGATACTGGTGCGTTCCTTTTTTAAGAATTCATCAATCTGTTCACTTTTGAGTGGTGCATATTCGACAATATTTGTTGGGGACTCATCATATGTCAGCCCTCCTTCCTCCAGTCTTCCAGTGAGGAGGTCAGCAGTGCTCAGCAGTAGAGTGGAGACCACCAAGAACAAGGAGATAGACCACCAGAGACTCTGACAAGAACTTCCCAGGAAAATCCCTCAGGTGTGCGGACTCCAGTGGACCGCACTGTGGGGAGCGCACGTTCTTTCTTTTCTGCAGCCATAAACAGCCTCCGACAGCCCAATATATAGTGGTGGCTCTGTTCTGTGCTTGACCATAGGCTCCCTTTAGATCCCATATCAAGTCGGGGTCTTTATGGGAAACATATGGCATCTTCAAATTACAAGATTTTAATGAGGATTTTATGAAAGGACTATTTTCAATGTTAAACCGGGGTCCAGGGAAATGACAGGCAATAGTAACAGTTAGGACTATCATCATTCCTCAGCCAGAAGAGTGAGGGCAGCTGGTAAGCATAGGGTCCTGTGCAGAGGGCCACCTTGAGAAGAGCTATCACTTTCGTTCAAGAGACTTTGCATGTCAGAAGCAACTCCTCAGGAAGGGTGGTGGGTGAACAAATACTGAAACAAATACTGAAGGGTACCCGCTGCTTTCTTTCAAACCCAACACTCCCACCCCACAGTCCCAGAGTCGTGGTGCACCCCGGAGGGCTTTTCATTTATTTGTTTTTCACTTACCTTAGTCTTGATAATATAGAAGCGTCAGGGAGGACCCTTCCATGGTCGTGGTTTATGTACCTTTAAAACTTGAGTTATTTTGCTGAGGTACG
Organism: Callorhinus ursinus; assembly: GCF_003265705.2. Classification (NCBI taxonomy): domain Eukaryota; kingdom Metazoa; phylum Chordata; class Mammalia; order Carnivora; family Otariidae; genus Callorhinus; species Callorhinus ursinus. The sequence continues at coordinate 3,364,573 of NW_027397088.1, forward strand.
ACATATACTTAGAGAGGTGCTCATGTAAGCAAATCCCTCACTGAATTTTCATACCACGGTCGTTGCTGTGCAGACATCAGACTTGTGAACGTTGGCTGACATGTCAGGCTGAGGGACACACACGAGGTGGTCCAGAACAGCTACCATGAGGGTGAATGTGCCATAAATCAGACCAGGCTCCTTGTTTCTGGTGTTCTCAGAAAATTATGGATTTTCCTGAGTAGAAAAATTATCAGAGGAAGATGCTTGCTTAAAGTTCTGGATAGGAAAGAAAAACAAGATAGTTAAGTGGGATGGAATGAATTGAAGATTATACAGGAAGTGTCACGCCGTATTTTATAGAAAGAGCGGCGTATCAGTTGTGTCCAACTTCCTTTACTTATCTGAAAGAAGCATGAACCATTAAAAATGTCATGAGTAAACGTTGTTAATCCCAAGGCATGACTTGCTTGAGAGCAGAGATGTTAACATTTGGGATGGCTTTAGTGTAAAAAGATGTGTTTATAGAAACTTCATTGAAATCTTGAGGCCGACAATGGGCTTAATAAAAATGTCTAGCTCTATTTTTGCTACTTTATTGCCTGAAGTTCAGTACAATGAGTCAGAAGAAAAGTACCCTAATATATATTGCCACTCCATCGAATTCACTGTTGCAGTGGGCCAGGGACTTAATGATACTGACCAGACTTTACAAGTATTGGATTCTTTTAGTCCATTAATCATATTTAGGGTGTGTGGTAACCACAAGTGAAGTTATGGTGGTGAGGCCTGTAATAATGAGCCTCCGTGTCTTGGGCTTATCCTACTTTCTGGTTATGTTTTCCATATAGGATTACATAATTGGCTAGTGAATGCATAATGGTTTGGATGTCATAATGGCATGGTCTGACTTCCTCGCGGGCCTTCACTTTCTGAAAATCAGATTCATCCAAAAATTTAAAAACCAAATAAATATTCCTTCAAGTGATCGCTGCATTCCAGTTGCCATCTGGCTTGTAAGGACTGGTTTTCAGTGTTCGGTGATGGCCCAAGCCTAGAATAAATCTTGTCCCAATCCTCCATGTCAGCAGAGGCATTAAAGGCCATAAACCATGCTCTGCCTCGTCTGTCAGTTGCTACCATGCTCCGAGTGCCGGCTAAAGTAAACCTGCCTCACCGGCCCACACAGTCACCCAACAGACATTTTATGGCTGCTTTCCCCTAAACCAGATGAAAATGATTATCAACTACAAGGGCTCTTTTGCTATGACCTATTAATAGCCACGCTATTTTTTTTAACGGGGGTGGGGAGGGGGCAGGGGTGTTGGCATGGGACGGCTAAAAAGCGGGCACTGCCGCCCGCCCTCCCTGAGCAGGCCGTGGCATTGGAAGCCCGTCACCCTCCCCAGTCCCCAGGGTGCATGTTTGTCTGCCTGGCCTGGGTCTCCCACACTGCTGGTGTGCCGCTGTCCATCCTTTCTCTGGGAAAGAATGTTCGACATTCAAGCTATTCCAAGCAGCATCCTTGATGTCTCGTTTCATGGGTCCGTTTCACACCGCAGTGATCGTTAGCTGTTAACTTTCATACCTCGGCTGTTTGTCTTGGCAACTCCCCCTGTTTTGCTAACTGGACGGAATCAGGCAAAGGCAGCCTCCCCTACACACACGGGAAGGGGCGCCATCTATCATCCCTCTGCCAGCCAGCAGGACGCCCGGCTGAGGCCCAGGGCAGGGCCAGAGGGCCAGTGTCCTCCATCTGTCTCTTTCTCCCTCCCTGAGCTGTGAGGAAAATGCTGAGGCAAAGATTTCACTCACAACCTTTTGGACAAACTTTGAAGCAAAATATATGAGGAGAACTGGTAGGGGTGAGTCAGCAGAGAGTAATGGGGTCAGGAGAGGAGGAGAAGCAGGGCTGATACCTGCCATGCTGGGCATCTCTTCTATGAGGAAGTAACTTTTCACAGCATTCATAACATGGAAAGTGCCTGTGTGGGAGGTGGTGTGTTTTCTACTTGTACTCGCTCAAGAGGGTCGGGAGCACTAGCCCATGCAAACCTTTTCATAAGTTCAGATCTCAAGGCTCATCAAAATTGATGAACACTATCCCATGCTGAAGGGAAGAAGAACAGGCAAGGAGAAGTACAGCTTTATTGTGGAAATTTCCTTGAATTAGGGATAAAATTGAATATTCGATGCCTGAAAGACAGTTTTCAAACCTGAAAGACAGAACATAGAGTACAGAAAGATAGTTACATTTGGATGATGGGTTAGAGTTAAATGTCAGACAGGATTCTCCCTCTGCTGAGGGAAACAGGAACGATAAATCTACTTCACCCAAGATTGACTGCCATATTTCTCTGGCTCATGGTCTGTGTCTGGCACTAGTCTTCAAGAAATGTTTGCTAATCGCTCCCAGTTTGGTTTCTTCATCAATTTTTACTTAAGGATTCCATATTTGACCACATATTCACTTAAACATCATCCAGACTAACAGAGAGCCTTTGGACAACTTTCAAAGAATCTAACCAAGATGGTGTTCCTTGGGCACTGCCTCTGTGAACCCCTCATGTCTATGGTGTCTAGCTGGAGAGCTTGGCTTGAGCATGGCCTAAGCAAGAGTTAGAATCAACCTAGAGGGATAGCTGAGACAGGCACTGGAAGAGGAAGAGGGGAAGAAAAAGTGTTAGCTTGGAGTGTTTATCTCTGAGGACTGGAATTGAAGGAGCCCTCTTAGGCACTCACATGATGACATGGTTAGAGATTTCAACCCAAATACTTATCTCCATGGAAGAAAACGCCAGCAGGGGTCCTAACAAGAGAGAATTGAAAGGTAGGGAAAGTCTTATTCTGGAAACCTGGTCTTAATAAGGAAAAATTAATTTTGTTTTAAAAAAAAATCACGTAGAAGTGACAATGTACATGTGACCCACATGGAGTTGCTTTCTGGCCGAGTTCTGGGGCTTCCTTTATTTCAGGGCACCTTTCCACATTTTCTCTCTCATCTGATCATTTTGGAGCCATTTCTCACTGGCTCAGAGTCATTTGCAAGTAGACTATTTGCTCTTTGGTTGCCTGGTTGGGGGCCGTGGGAGAGCTATTTAGCCTCAGTGAGTCTCTGTTGATTCATCTGTGAGTGAGAGGAATATTAATTACCTCTTGGAATTCCTATAATAAATAAATGCAATGATATCTAGATAAAATATGCACAATTGAATTTTGCGTTTTGTATCAGACTCTTACTTTTCTATTTAGGGAAACAGGAAAGTGCTTGCCCAGAAAGGCCATTTTGTGCCTCTTTGTCTCTTATTCTTAATTTTTAGAAGCCAACACTCTACATTTTCCCCAGTAGCGTATTTCAGTATCTTATATCATGGACAGCCACAAATGTTAAGCTATTTGGTGGAAGCAAGCAACATAGTTCTACAGTCCAAAGAGCATAACTGGATGGGGGAGAAGCCTGGGGCTGGGGACAGAGGACACACGAGGTGACACGAGAGAACAGGAGAGATCGGAAAGACACTGCCGTGGCAGAAAGAAAACCCAGACCACAATGGACACAGTGTGAGGGTCATCAGTGCCCTGAGTCCTAACCCTGGAGCATCACTGTCTTTTCATGTGCCTGGGACTTAGCCCTGGTTCCAGGTCTGAATCATGGAGACGCCCAGCTGAGGTCACCCTCACGCTGTTCCTGTTCGTACAGCTCATCTTCCCTCCCCGCAGTGTCGTTCAAGGATGGCCTGTTGGCTCTCTAGCACAAGAATGGACATTTCTTGCTCCTGTCACTTTTCCACTTGTGGTGCTCTCCCTCACACAGGAAGCCACCCCACCCTCACAGTGCTTAAAACATTGTTTTTGGCACATTCTGGGCCAAGCTATGAAGAAAGGGCCGACTGACTGAATAAACCGTTAAATTTGAGCTATCATGTATCGCCGAGGACACCACGGAAGAACCAGGGCCTCCAGAGCAGAGCGCTGGCTGAGAATCAGAACTGAGGTCCAAGAAGGAGTCTGTTCCCATAACTACCAACTCCTTCACTGCTAGAGCCCTGGGAAGTCTTCTCCTTGGGAGCAGGAATAGCAGTGAACCTCTTCTTGGGGTGCAGTGCTGTGGGGAAGCATTGGAAACAAGACTGCTGGGAGCCTCAGGGTCGCTTTGGGAAAAGACTTTCTGCTGGAGGGTTGAACCTCTCACAAAAGGGACATCTGCCAGTAAGAAGGAACTAAGTTCTGCACAGACATAAAAATAATTGAAACCATCTACCCAGGGCCATGCTAAGTGCTTTCAATGTGTTAGCCCCTGAATGTTAACAGGAGCCCTAGGAGACAGGACCACCATTGCCCCATTTCACATTTGAGGACACTGAGGCACAGGGACAAAGCGATTTGCCCAAAGCTGCCCACTGTTTAGGGGAGACCCAGGATTCCAATTCCAGTCCAAACTCTACACTACACCAGTGGGCTAAGAATGGTTCTTGGTTGTCAAAAATTAAAAGGCTGATTTCATGGCACATGAACATTACATGAAATTCAATTTTCGGTGTTCACAAATACAGTTTTATCAGCACACAGTCACACTCGTTCTATTAGGTCCTGCCTGTGGCAGCCTTTGTGCTCCAATGGGGGACCCAAGCAGCTGTGACAGAGACCACATAGCCCACAAGCCTAAAATATTTATTACCTGACCCTGTATAGGAAAAGTTGACCAGACTCTGCTCCACACCAGTGGTTGTCAAAGGTCAGCGTGCATCAGAATCTCCTGGAGGGCTTGTAAAGATGCAGATTGCTGGGCCCCACCCGAGTTGCTGATTCAGTGGGTCTGGGTAGGGCTGGACAACTTGCATTTCTAGGAGAATTCACCACCATGCTCTGCTGCCCATGCAAGGTCGCTGGATGGGATGAAAAAGGACTCAGGAAGTCCTTAGTGATGCCCAGTATATAGCCACCTTTGGAGAAAGTGTCCCCACTGACCTTTTCCCAGTTGAGTGTTGTGGCTCAGGCAGCAGGCTTATCAGGGATCAGGCTTATCAGACCTGTCTTCAAAGTGAACCACTGCTCATGCTCCATGTAACTACGGAGGGGCCATAATCAAGGGGTGTAGAGTGGAGGTGCACCATACTCAAGGATGCCAAGTGGTGCAACCAGATCCCTCTGTTTAGTAAGTATTAAATCCCAGGAGAACAACAGGATAGGTGAGTTTGCTGTCTATAGCAATGCTACCCCAGCTGTCCTGCCAATCACTGAAATTTGGACAGGACACTGAATCAGCTGCTGGGACCATTTACCCCCCTCTGCATATTCGCACGTTCCTTTGCAATCACTGTTCACTGCAGTAAGTTAGTTATTCACGTCATTTGTTGTGATCTTGAGGAATCCAACTGGCAGGACTAGAACTTATGCGCGATGGCCCAGTGTCATAATTTGGCATCCCTGGAAGTGGACCTTGAGATTAGCATGCCGAGTGTTTATTGGGGCATCCTCTCAAGAGTATCCCTTTTGTGGCGGGGAGGGGTTGGGGTGGGTGGAGAGGGAAGTTGGGCTGTTGCAGTTTCAGAAGCTCCAGGCTGCCCCCTTTCCCCCCAATAACCAAGGCTAGGATGACTCTTGCAGGTCGTACTGAGCAGAGATGAGGTTGGTCCTTTAGGCCGCTGTTCCCCTACCTGCCTCATTGGTCATCGGTGCAGGCTGCACCACTGCATCGCTCATGCCCGCCGCGTTCTGTGGAGGCTCGTGGCCACGTGGCTCACTCACAGTTCTTAAGGTTTGCATGGAGGTTCCACGGCAGTGTGTAAGGGGAATGTTTGGCAGAGGGTTGCCTGAGTAGAGATTAAATCTGAGTTCTCTCTTTAGCCAGAGAGATGCCAACCTGTCTGTAGTAGAAGCCTCAGTGGAGAATCACCTTGCCATCCCCGAGGTTTTGCTCCGTGTGACGGGAGGTCTGGAGGACCCTGGGGCCCTCAGAGCTTCTTCAACATGGAGATCTGGGTGTCAGGGAGGATCTCTGGGATGGTGTCAAAGAAAATCTGCCCCACCTCTTCTAAGCTGGCCAGTATGGAGAAAGAGGATGCCCGATCTCTGTGAACTGCTGTGTGTTAGAACTGGGCCTGGGCCGTCTGGCGTTCTGGAAAGTACCTGTCTCTGTGAATAGCAAGATTATATCTTTAAGAGCTGCAACTCTGGGGCTCAAATATAGAATACTTCAGAGCAAGTAACACTTAGGAAGGGGCCTTTCCTCTCTTGAAGACCTCTTGTGGCCCGGGAAGGCCGCTCCTGGTGGGATCAGGTTGTGCAAGAACAAGCTTCAACAGCACCACCATGTGGCAGTGGAAGCAACTGTAGCGGTGATTCCTTGGGGTTTCTCTCCAGCTGCGGTTGCAAGAGGAGTCCTCACGTCTTCCCTCCATCTTGGACCACCTACATTTTTGAAGCTTATAGGCATTTCCAGGAAGGGGATGTTTAAGAGAGCAATGTTAAAATTTCATGTTTTGATTTACCACGTGAGAAAATCTGAGAGATTTGACAGGATCTGTGCTTTGGTTTGTGGGTCATGTCAATTTACATAGGTTTGAAATACTGATATGACCATCATGGTTTTTTGTTTTTTTTTTCTGGTTTCTCAAATGCCAGAGTCAAAGCGATGCCTCGATAAGCACTGCATTCTCAGCTTCTAGACCTATGCCTGTCACAGAATCTTTACTTATCTCTGGGAAAAACAATTATGAGGTAAATATTCATAAAGTTAAATTAATAAATTTCAAGTACTGTTTTTTATTCCAATAATATATATCATTATATCTTTTCATACTTTCTTGGTATAAAGTTTTTCTTTCTTTCATGAAATGTTCATGGTGGTAGATGGTGGGATTTAAAAAAAGTTTTTACTTGGCAAAATAAGGATTTGGCAGCCCAATATCAGTCTCTCAAAATGTTTCCAAATTTTACTTATCTGTGAAATCTAAGGATCTGATGACCTTTTTATCTCCAAATGTAACCCAAACTAAAATTTAGAAAACACGGTATAGCTTTTATAACATTTCTGTATCTCATGTTTTTAAAGCATTAAGTTAAAAGAGCAGAACTTAATGACAACCATATAATAATTTTATTATATTAATAATATAATAGCTTTCTCATGACTGCCCCTGCAAACCAGCTATGCTGGCTTCTCCTTTACCCCAGATAAGATCTGGAATAAATCCTGTGATTTTTCTAATCACACTATGTTAAAAAAAAATTCTCCTTTGGTCACTTCTAGTTAAACAGTTTAATTTTAATAATTAAAAGATTTACTTTAATGCAAAAATGATAACGCCAAACTTCTGGTTTGTGGGGAAAGAAAACGCAGCAGGACTTTCAAAGCTCTATCCAAATAAATTCTCCCTTCTGTTTTCTTCAGTGCTAACCACTGGTGCGGGGTTGAAATTTGCAAAGCTGGCCTTGGCAACGTCCCCTGCAAGTCCTGCCCAGGTGTCCCAGGACCTTGCCTGGCATGTGGACACACCAGCCACTGCGGCATTGTCCTCACCCTCCTGTTTTTCTCTGTTGTTCTTTCCAGGAGTTCTGAGGTTTTCTGTGTGCTTTGTCTTTTCTGGGTCATTTTTTTTCTCCAACTGTCAAACGAGGACATGTAAATCTTACCAGCTCGCAAAGTGAGCAAATTGTCACTAAAGCTCTTGCCTCTACAATTCACAGCATCACAGGGCCCCTGTCTGCAGAGCTATGACAGACCTTAGACGTTTTGGGCCGATTTCTTCATTTTACAAATGACTAAGCAGAAATCCACAGAATTTAAGCGGCACAATGAGAGCCAAGAATATCTTCTCTAATGGCCACAGAAAGAAGCTTTTATAACACACGCAGTGGTACAAACCCAGGTTGAGAGGGACCTGAAGTTTAAGCAGTTCGAGAGTCCTCTTTCAGAAAGAATAAATACAAAATCAAATGTAAAAGTGTTATCATTTAGAAAGAAAAGAAATCACAATGGTTTACATATTTTCAAAACTTGCAAAATAATACCAACAGCATAAAATCCAGGAAAATAATATCTTTATGACTTGAACTGTCCAACCCATCTCTGTAATTCTTCTTTCCTTATATTTTTCGGCATATAATTACCATTTCCCCAACACCGATTTTGTAATATCAGTTCTGTAGAGAGACGAGTGATCTATTTCAGTCTTTTTTCTAGCACAAGTGATTGAAATGTGTTTCTTAAGGATAGTTTAGAAATTTGTCTTTCAGCTTTGCAGCTCACTATTGATATCATCGTGTAAATTCCGGTGGTGTTGTCAAATTTTGAGTAACTTTTATCAACTTTTTTTCATATGTGAGCTGTAAGGTTTGAAAAACTTTTCCACAGACTGGCTTCTGACTCCCTATTTTTCAAACCTTGTTTCTCCTCCCCTTCTCAAGTATTCCAGTGCCAGGCATTATAAGACATATTTAGATTGTCAGATGACCTCTGACCCTGGACCTTCAGGTCACCCCATCGGGTGTATCAGCCAAATGGGCTCTGAGCATTCCTAGAAGCCATGTCTAGATCAGGATGCAGCAACAATCTAACTGTTCCTTGAAATAAGTGATTGTGAACCCCTTAAATACAACCCATTAGACCCAAACTAAGGGTACCCCTACCCCTCACTGACTTTGATTTGGGCCCCTGAATGGCTGTGTTGTACACACACACATGCACACACACACACACACACACACACACACACCCTGGCAGCCTGTACTACAGGGCTATCTTCTGGCCCCACGAGGCAGTCAATGCCATCACTCAGACTCTCAGCTCTTCCGACAGGAACATGCAGGTGCATTCATGGAAAAACACCCGAGACACAAATTATTTCTACAAATAATTTTGGGTTACTGTATCTAGCATACAATAAAAAATAACCAGCCTTCTTAGGAGACAAGACAGCAGGTACAAATAACTGCTGAAACAACTAATAGTAGCAACAGAGCCCCTAGAAACTCCAGATAGCAGAATTACAAATTTTAATAGCAACGGAGAACTAAATTTAATAGAAATAGAAAGATAAAAATTAGATGGAAATACACACTTTACCATACCTATTCTTACTGTGTTCAAGGAGATAGGAGACAATATTAAGAATTTTGGCAGAAAGCAGATTATGCCACAAAATCAAAAGCAAATTCCAAAACTGAAAAATTCAGTCACCAAAATTAAGAACTCATGGATAGAATTCATAGTAGATTAGTCACAACTGAGGAGAGATACAGTAAACTGGAAGTTAGATCAGAAAATAATATTCAGAATAAAGCATGGTGAGACACAGACTGGAAAAATACAAGAGGGTTGGTAAGAGACAGAGGACAGAGTAATCAAGTTTAAACGGGCAGAAGAGGAGAGAGAACATACAAAAGAAATTTTGGAAGTAATATGACTGAAATCTTTCCAAACAAGTTACAAATGTAAAAATTCTGGAACATACCTTAAACCTCACAAAATCTAGAAGAATAACATGTATTACTTATAAACAACATCCCAACATACCTCTAAAAAACTTTTTCCCTGTTTTAGCTATATCCTCTTTGATGACCTCTTTAAAAGGCAGCTTTGTAGTACCATTTTCTAAGAGATAACAGAAAGATAATCCACACTTTATTTTAGCATGGTTCATTAAATTTTAATTTTTGTTATTGAAGATTTAGAAAAATTTCTTTTAATTTTCCACTCACTTTTGGTTGTATTCAGTAAAGTTTAGGATTTTTGTCAAAATTTGGGAAAACTCTTATCATATGTGAACTGTGAGATTTCAGGGCATTTCAGACTTCCTTCTACACTGACTAATCATAAATACTTTTTGAACTGATGATATATATTCACTAGTTTCATCAATGGCTAGTAATAGCAACCTGTGAGTTTTATGCTATCTTCATCTATCTATTTTGTTTCAAATCAAGAAAACATTTAAATCTTATCTCTCTGGGGGCACCTGGGTGGTTCAGTTGGTTAGGCATCCAACTCTTGATTTCGGCTCAGGTCATGAACTCAGGTTGTGAGATCGAGCCCCGTGTCGGGCTCTTTGCTGAGTATGGAGCCTGCCTGGAATTCTTTCTCTTTCCCTCTCCCCCTGCCCCCACCCTCTAAAAAATAAATTAAAAAAAATAGATCTATTCCTGTGTGTTTTATATGGTTCTTGCATCTTCATTGAGATTTTTCCTATAATCCAATCCTATTCATTCATTCCCTCTCCCTCTCCTGCCCCTCCCCTTGTTTGTGCTCTCTCTCTCTCTCATGTGCACGCGCATGCTCTCTCTCTCAAATAAATAAATTATTTAAAAAATTAAAACCACATTTAATAAAAGAAGTACTGTTTAGTTGTTTCTTATTCTAACAATAAGTTGTTTACATCTATAGATACATAAATCCAATGAAAAATTACATATATACACATACATGAACATTTTTGAAAAGTATGAAATGGACAGAAATTACTGGGTATCCTTTGTAGCCTACTGTTCTAGATTATCTCTGACTTCCCTGTGTTTCGGCTATTTTAGAACTCTAAGTTGAGGAAGTTGCATGCTAATGCAAATGATTCTTGTGTCTAGTGGAGATGCAATTAATTATTGTCCTGTGGATATGGCATTTATTTGTAAATTCATTTCAACATCTCTAAGTGTGTGTGTGTGTGTGTTGAATTGTATTTTGAACTCGTTATAATCAATACCTTACTGGTTCCCTCATTGGTTAGCAATATATAAAAATAAAATCTCTCATGTGTTCATTTTATATTTGTATGAGAGTCATGATGATTTTTACCTTTTAAAAAGTTTGGTATGTAATTATATTATGACAAAAATACCTTACTTGTATGATTTCTACTTTGGAATTTATTGAGGTTTTATTTTTGCCTGATAAATGGCTAGTTTGGAGGTTATGATTTTTCCATCATAACATGGTATTTCCCTCTAAGATCCAGGGTGAATAACATTGTGTTACTTCAAATTTTTTCTTAAAATCCTGACTAAATAACTTCAATCTCAAGGGCTATGTGGATGAAAACATGTTTCTAAAAGTCACCTGAGAAGGTGTCTGTGACACTGGGGGTATATGAGGACACTCTCAGAACCATCCAGTTGTCACTCTCCATTACTATTTTGGGCTAAATGTAAACATAAGTGAGTTTTTTAGTATTGATCAGCGGATCCACCCAAGATCTCCCTGAGCCATGATTTAATGTCCCCATAATCATGATGTCTGAAGATGGCGCTTTCTGATAGCCTCTTACCAAGGAATTTTTCTGAACAGAAATGGTCCAAATCATACCTCTTATTCTATACTTCTCATTTTATTTTTCTCTTTTTAAACTTCTAATATTTTTTTGAGTGAAACTCTTCCCCAATAATCATCTCCATCCCATCCCCCTTGCTGCCAACCCTAACCACTCAGAAAAAAGACAACAAACTCATAATTTACAAAAATCAGACTCAGAGGAGTGTTTGGTTTTGTCTGGAGCCAATTGATTGTATCCACAAAATAACCAGAAAATTCCTCACAATATGTCCACTCCACAGCTAGGCAGAGGAAGCAAAACTCAGACATGCTGATGTATAGTAACTTAGACTCTTCAGGAGATGAGATTCACCAGAGTCATGGTTCCTGCAGCATAGGTATATTAGATACACAACTCCTCTGATCTGGTATGGCTGGGCTGAGATGGATAAGGAAGGAATGGCAAAGGACATTAGATCCTTCTTCTGGGAGTGGGTTTTAATGTAGAGTTGGGAGAGAGCAGAGAGCATTTTGGGATTGGCAGGAAATATTTGTCCCAAATAAATGTGTGCCCATGGGAGGTAAAGAGTCAGAAAGCAAAAAGGAAAGAAGAGTGCAGAAAGGAGCCTTAGGGTGGCCACAGAGCACAACTCCCTGGGATCCAGGCCACAGCCCAGGTGCTTGGAATGTCCTCAAGTCTTCTTCTTGGGTTGGGAGAATATATAGCATATATAGTGTCAATATTTGTCAGTGTAATATCTGCCCCAGGACGCATGCTTCTAATCTCATTATACATGGGTTTACCTCATCTCCCCGGGCTGCAGTTTGGGTCTCTGTGAGCTCAAGGTCCAGCCCCTTAACACATTTTTCCCAACTCTGAATCTTTTCATCTGCTTCCCACCATGTACTGGAGACTTCCAGGTGTTAATTGAAATGGCTGTGTAGGCACCATGTTCAGGTGGAGCATGCTGATCATAATCTGGTTGGCTAAAAACTTATTGGCAGTTTCTTTCTTAACTCCCTCATGCCAATGGAAAACAAGCCCACTGCCAAACCCCCTTCAGTAAGAGAATACTAATGAACTTCCAGCATTCATGCCATTTATGTCAGATCTGTTAGTTGGAGCCAGAGTTTGTTAGCTTTAATTTCTAGCCAGTTTTCATACATAACACACACACAGGCACACACATATTTGTCATCATCTTCACTTTCCTGTTACCCATCTATTTATGAACGCGCCTTTTTACCAACCATCTAAAGATCTTTTACCTACACCTAGAAAAGGTGAAAGTCCTAGTGTATATCCTCAGTCTTCTGATAACAGAGAAGAAGAATCTAATATTCAAAACAAAGCTACAATTTATGTGAGGTTTTAACAACAAGACTCTTCTACCGTATATGCCTTAATATGCAAACTTTGGGCACATCTATGTGAAGAGGGTGTCTGCTCACCCTCTGGCCAGTGGCATGCTGGCATATATATAATAACTTGTTCTCCAGGATTAAAAAGTTCTGGTCTGTAGCATTTGTCTACACCTGAAGTGTAAATATACCCTCCACGGCTGATTTCAAGCTATCAACATAAGGGTACTCAACATGGAGTTGTGAAGAGATACATATGTCTCTCAAAACTTGGTGTCTCTGAGTCTACTATGACTCTAAGTACCAATCAATGAGACAAAAGAGTAACAGAGTTTATGAAGTAATTGGGATCAGATTTGGGAGCTGGGTGGGGAGGATCTGAAAGTGATATTTTACATTCAGATTTCTCCTAAATTATCTTTGGCAAAGTAAGAGGATGGTCTGGTAGCAGAGACACACACCAGAATGATGAGTCTCCTGATCAAATAATTGCCATTGAGTGTCTTCTCGTGTAATACATTTAAGGAAAAGAGCAAATGGAAAGGGGCCAACCTGTGCCATCTACGAATCTATAGAACTCTGGAAGTAGCTCACCTGTTTAGAACTTATGAATTGATATTCTTTATACAATAGTGAAGTGGTTTTGCAAAATTTTAGAATTTGGAAAAGACATCATAGATTATCTAATCTAGTTGCTCTCACCTCTATCAGACCCAAAAACCCCTCTTTTCCCAACTCTATGGGGTATAATGGAAGTACACTAGATGATACAGACTTTGAGTGCACACTTTGATCAGGATTGTATATGTATACCTGTGAAACCATCACCACCATCATTTCCTTTTTTAAAAGTAAATTATTCTGTAATACCTTATGAAAGAAATTCATAGATAAATATAACCTACCTACAAACATATTTTTTAAAATCAATATAATGATCTATTACTAAGTGCTCAGCTAGTTTTGCATCAGGAAACACAGTGAGGAAGTCATATGGGTATATTTATATAGAGAATCATCAGGAATGCCACAGCATACATGCAAACAAATATGACTGTCAGAGCCAATGAGCAGCTTTGTGATCTGTGAGATGATTTTCCAAAATAGCACACAAGTATCTTTACAGCTCCAAACAAAAGAAAAAGAAGCCCTCAGATATATACAATAGCTGCATGTTAACTCTGTGCAAAAATACTTTGTGTTTATATGAGAATGGAGTGAGAATCTAGGCATATTTAATGTGATCATGGCTGTACAACAGAACATCCTCCAGTCTTGTGGAATGTGAGATGATGATTCTGTGCACCTGTCCTATGCATCGCAGGACACCTAACATCCCTGCTCCTGCCCAGTAAATGCTCAAGGTGCTCCCCTCTGATTATTGTGGTAAACCCTGAATACTCTCTCTACTCCTGCCAAGAACACTGTTATCATCTAATACATATTTTGCAGAAAGAATTCTTATGCTCTGGGTGTATTAGTCAAGCTGCTTTCGGTCATAAATAACATAAAGCCCCCTCCCCCCACACAAACTGGCTTGGATAACCCAATAATTTGTTATTTCACAGAACAGCAGCTCAATGATGGCTCAGGGGACCCAGGTTCTTGCTCCTGCCTGTCTCTCCATCCTCTGGCCTAACTGCAGGATGGCTGCACAGTCCAAGCACCTGTGCAGACGCAGGTACCACCAGAGGAGAAGGAAATGACTCAGAGATGTCCCCTCTGCAGGATTCCCTCTGGGGGGGGGATCCCTCTTGGGGGTAGGAATGGGGCAATCGTGATTGGTTAAGATAGGTTAGGATGTACCCTAGGGCAGGAGATGAAGTCATTGTGAGAGGGGCAGATGCCTGAATAAAATGGGAAAAGAAAGGGGGGATTTTGGATGCAACTTAAGCAATTAACAGTGTCTAGCATGTTGAGAGTCTGGTAGAGTGTGGACCGACGGCTCGTGGGGCAGAGATAGGAAATGGAGATGAATACTAGTGTAGAGGCTAGGATCTTGCAATCTCTGTACATTTTTAGAATGTACAACAGAAGAGGCCAGTGCAAAGGGGTAAAACCATAGCTCTGATGGCCCTGATATTTTGTCAGCCACTCTTTCCCAGTGATCACATGAGAAGCTGGTATCTCAGACTTGTGGAAGAGGGCTGTGTTTCCTGTCTACCTTCCTCTGGGCAGGGAGGTGAGCAGAATCTTTGTTCTGTCATAGGCTCAGCTCTTATCCTTGATCATTACACAGTAAGTGCTTTTGGTATTTTGAGAACCAGCTGAAGGTGGCTGTGTCCCTGTCTGGTCTTGCCATCTATCCATTTAAGCTACTGTTGACCCACAGCCAAATAGCCAGCCATATGTCACCCTACATCCACCCTTCCCCACCTTACTCCTCTTCCTCTCTTTTGATACCAGGGTCATTATAACTCCTACTGGGAAAGGCTGGGGGAAATTGTTACTTTAAGAACTGACCTCAGACTTCCCCTCTTGGAGAGAACTGAACTTGAGTAGGAAAACATTGAAATGGGCATGTTTTTTTATAGAGATGAAGGCACAGCTGATAAGGGCCAAGAAATGACAAAGAGATGGAGGAACTTCATGGCATTAAAAAAGAACAGGAGTGTGATGGGTTCAGAGCAACAGCAACAAGAAGACTACACAAAGACAAGGTAGGGAAATGTTGAAAGAGTATTTCCACCAGGTTGGGAGACCACAGACAATGAGGGAAAGTCAGCCAATGAGACGTTCACTGGAGCAGGTATATGGAAGAGGGACACCTAACCCTCCATCTGAAATCATTTGCTATCATCCTCCTATTCTTTAATTTTGAGTAAAACTTTCCCTGTACCCCCTGACTTGTGAGAGTGGCACTTGGTGAAATCACAGGTGAAACCTGTGGCCAGGTTTGGGTTCACATAAGGCAGAGAGAAGGAAGCAGTTAGTGGAGGTGAGCTGTGAATGAGGTTGAGAGGTCAGCAAGACAGGAAACTGGAACAAGAGGTGACCATGGGAATGTTACTCCCATGGAATTTGTAGGAATCTTGAGTAGGGCCCTGGACTTCCCACAGGATGTGGGAAGGAGGCTTAGGCAATTCTATTTGAATCCTAGAGGACCTGGTGAGCCCAACTGACTCCTAAATTACACAATCTCCACCCTTCATTCTTCTGGCCAAAAGTTGACACAAAGGATAAAGAAACCCACCAAACCTTACTTTCACTGTAGATGCACATACTATAGATGTGACAAGCACCTCTATTCACATTTATGCATGTATTATTCATCCCATCCTTAGTATTTATAATGCTAGAGACTGCCAGGCACCAGGAATACAAAGATGCATGGGTTCTAGTCTCCTCTTTTGATTTCTTACATTGGACCCACTCCCTAATACCTCTCACTATCTTTGTTACGGACAGTTTGTTATTCTGTCTCCTTGTGACTGGTCAGCTGACTTGGCCTTGGGAGTCTGGAAGCTTATCTAGAGGAAAAGACGTTTGAGTTGAGACCCAAAGGATGACTTGGTGTCAGCCAGGCAAAGAAAGGACAGGAGTGGACACTGGTTTGATGAGTAACAAGCATCCCAAAAGTTGCCTCAGCTCTGCCGAGGTCTACCGCCGTTGTGACTAGATCAGAGTTGAGGTGTCCTATAACGTAGAATAATCTGCACAATGATGTGGATACCAGGTCTTTACATTTTCAGCTCCTTAAAGAAATCCATATGCATGCAGGCACACATGCCCAGAATTGCACAAAACATTCTTCATCCTCCCAGGGGTAGGAAACTCCAGTGATTGCGTGTGTGTGTGTGTGACACTTATCTTGCTTCCTTGGTGTGCAAAGAATGAAGATAGAGTGGGGAGGATGAGTAGAAGATACTCTGATAATTACATGCATGAGAGATTTTGACTGCTTATGAAATAACTGTCTGAATAGAAACTTGGGTACAGTAGTGGTCAACACACACTCTGTCATTGTCTGTGTTAAAAGTCTGACTCTGTCAGGTTCAAGCAATGTGGGCCACCTCACCTCTCCATGGCTCCTATTTTCTGTTCCCAAAAGTACCTATCTGATCACAACCATCACATAAGATGGTCGTGAGGATGAATGAGTCAATGCACGTGAAGCATGTTAGCACAGCACTGGGTACATACCAATTGCTCAGTTAAAATCAGTGATTGTTACTATTTTTGCTAAGGGAGGTGGTTTGGCGAAAGCGCTCTAGTTTCCGCTCTCGCAGAGAGGCGAGAGGCAGTGAGCATCTGCCTCTGGCTCAAAGAGCAAAGCCCTCTTCCTTCTGCTTCTCCTCTCACCGTATGCAAAACCTAAAAGTTGGATGGTTTCTTGTGTCAGAGGCTGAATCAAGAGTTGCCTGGGAAAGTTCAACCGGCCCTGAGAAATTGCAGGTTAATAAAGCCTCCTGGGTGCCTTTCAATGCATGTATCTGAGCAAACATTGAGTTGAAAGATGGAAATTTTGGTTATAATCCTCATCCTTCAGGGACTTCATTTTTTTCATTGTTCAAATAGGTATAATTTGCTCTGCTCTTGTTATTTCTGCAGTTCAGATGGGAAAGCCTAAATAAAATTGCCTGTGAACGTGTGATCCATTGCATAGGTAAAACTGATGCTTGCATTCCCTGCTCACTTGGTGCTATTCTGTTAGGAAGCAAACATTTCTTCAGGAATTTCTTAAGCCACATGAAGGAAAAGCGGTTGATAAAATTTCTCTGTGACTGCCAAACACTTGGGGGTGTAAGGGGGTTTGTAAATAAAATATATGACTGTTGTTGTCTGTGGTGATTGACAGTCTCAATCGGCCACAATTCAAAAGCAAGACAGCGAGTTCTGGGCGTGCCATTAAGAGTTCCAGAACCAAGGGAAAATGCACAGCATTGCCTTTCACTGGTGTGATTTTCTCTCCCAACGGCCCCGAGACAACTCCTGTTGGGGTGATTGAGAGGGGTACTTAAAGAAGGCAGCGCCCAGGTTGAGTTTCTCCATAAAACGTCCCTAGTGGAAAGTTAGCTGTATGTCTTTCAAACTAGCCACTCTGAATGACTCTGTCATTAGGAAAGAATTTAGTGGCTTTACATTTAATATAAGCTAATGGTTTCTGGAGGATTTTGAGCAGCATATAATAAGTTTAAGCAGCCTCCTGAGAAGTTTGAATGACGTACATGGTGCTAAAGCGCCCAAGAGCAGTATGTCTACCATCTCCAGGAGCACAGCATTCCTCACTGGGCTCGGATACTTATATCCGTCTGCAAAACGCTCCCACCATTCCTTCACATGTATGCCTATTGTCGCCTTTCTTTCATCTCCTTGGATGATTCCTGTTCTCATTTCACAACGTCCACTACAGTCATGTGAGTGTTTCTGTGTGTAGGAACAAGATAGACAGGCAACCATAGAGAGCTCAATTTTCATGGATGCATATACGGCAGAGAAAACACTTGATATCAAACCAGACTGTGCAGTAAATCGTAGCAGAGGCACCACAGGAGGGATCTGAAAGACTGTCATTTAATTTTTTTTCCTAATACTAAGATATTCTGGGTTCTACATCAGTGGCGTATGGACAACCATAATCTAACAAGATTTTCTCCCTTCCTTCCTTCCTTCTTTCTTTGTTTCTCTTTCCTTCCTCCCTTCCTTCTTTCGTCATCCTTCCTTTCTTCTTTCTTTCTTTCTTCTTCCTTTTTAAAACAGATTTTATTTATTTATGTGATAGAGAGAGACACAGTGAGAGAGGAAACACAAGCAGGGGGAGTGGGAGAGGGAGAAGTAGGCTTCCCGCAGAGCAGGGAGCCTGATGTGGGGCTCGATCCCAGGACCCTGGGATCATGACCGGAGCCGAAGCGGATGCACAACGACTGAACCACCCAGGTGCCCCTCTTTCTTTCTTTCATGGTAAAACACATGTAACATAAAATTTACTATTCTAACCATTTTTAAGTGTACAGTTCAGTAGCATTAAGTCAATTTATATTGTTGTACAACCATCTCGAGAACTTTTTCATCTTCCCAAATGAAACTCTGTAGCTGTGAAATAGCTTTCATTTTTATTGAAAAGCAGGGAGAACGTTGAGACAACAGATCATAGTGACACATTGAAATGCATGGGCAATCCTTTTGGAGGAATACCATTCTCGGTCATGTCCCTAAGGGAAGGTCAGCCATCAGGGCAAGCTATTTGGGAACCCTGGCAGGGAATAATGGGAGCTCAGACTATTGATTCCCCCCCACATCAAGAAGGCCTGCACTATGTCCTCTTTGATTTTGCATTTCCTGCAATAACAGTGTGAAGGAGGACAGCTCAGTGTCCCCAGTGGTGCTAGCAACTTTCTTTCCTCCAAGCTGATCTACTTGGAGGAAACTGTGGAATATACCAACACAGTTCTCACTTATGGTTCAATGCTGGTACTTAAAAAAAGTCATCTAAAAATTTGTCTAGTTCCAAATTGGCCCAAAGAAATTATCTGTGAGCAAAGGGAAAAGTATTTGTCACTCTTAGCATGGTGAGTTTTCTCCAAAGTAAACAGCAGTGCTCTTCCAAAAATAACCAACCTGCCCATTGGATCATACATACTTACATTTGGTCAGAGCCATAAGAGCCAGGATTTAAGCCAACAACACTGTGGAAAGGGCATTTCATGGATGAGGCCTCTTGTTCTGTTCTCCGGAAAAGCTTCCAGGAGAAAGGATGGAGCCTCCCAGAGAGGAGAAAGGAAACAAGTGACTGATCCCACGGCAAGGATGAGACAAGAGGGTCGTGCCAATGGCTTTGCACCCCCCCTCACCCAGGCGTCTGGGCACTGTCTGGTGTAGGATGGCAGCCCCCAGCAGCTGTGGGTCTGTTGGCATTGCTCTGGGGGAGGAAGGTATGCAGCAAGGGTGGATTATTTCTGGGGAGTTAAAAACATTTAGAAATTATTTTCTGAAATATAACTCTAATGTTTCATGTTTTTATGATCTCGAATTGCCTTGGGAGCCTTTTAGGGTTAGTGAACTCCCTAAGGGCATTTAACAGCACTATGTGTAGAAATTGTGGTTTGCTGTCAGAATGCTTACACGTCAGCAGTGCCCACCCCCGGCTGCTGCCCTCCCCGGCGGCCGCCGGCATTGTGAAACAGCTCTCTCTGAAGGGTGACGCTCACATGGGTTAGGAGGGCTTTGGGGGGAAAAAGGAGGAGAAACGAGAAAGGCGCTAGTGTTAATGGAAAGTCTGCCATATGCCAGTCAGTTTCCTCTGTTGGTAAAGTTTTAGGAGATTAGGTTACTGTAAGGAAAGTGTGGCTCCAAGATTTTAGATATCTTGTTTAATGACACTGGGCTTATGAGAATGTCCATGTGCCTATGTCCTTGACACCACAGACCGCATTCTTTCAATCACATGGTTTTGCAAAAACAGGTCAGGCACTCCAACCACATCCAACTAGAAGAAGGAGTATGTATTAGTTGGGGTCCTCTAGAGAAAGAGAACCAGTGGTATATCTATTAATCTATCTCTATCTACATATCTATCTGTATGTATGTATGTATGTATGTATGTATCTATCCATCCAAGAGAGAATTACTATAAGGAATTGGCTGGTGTGATTATGGAGGCCAACAAGCCAAGAACTGTGGTTGACAAGCTGGAAACCCAGGAGAGCTGGTGATATAGTTCTAGTCTAAGTCCAAAGCCCTGAGAACCAGGAGAACTGATGCTGCAAATTCTGGTCCAAGTCCTAGTCTGAAGGCAGGAAGAGACTGGAGTCCCAGTTTGAAGACAGTCAGGCAGAGAGAATGAATTCTCTCTTATTCAACCTTTTTGTTTTATTCAGCCCTTCAGTGGATCGGATGAAGCCCACACATTGGGAAGGGCAATCTGCTTACCTCAGTTTATTGATTCAAATGTTAATCTCAACCAAAAACATTCTCATAGATATACCTGGGATAACGTTTAACAAGATATCTGGCACCCAGTGGCCCAGTTAAGTTGACACATAAATCACAGAGTGCTAGTTACAAAAGGATTTTTGATAAATCATTTTCAAGAAGAAATAGACATTAACAAAGTTACAGGAAAAGTCTTTTTGAAAGTTTTAGCAATAATATTGTACAGTCATATAATAATAAATGATAGATCTTATCGGCAAAGTTAAAAGAGTTTATATAAATATGTAGTTTTTAAAAACCATCCTTTGAAGTCAGGTACTAATGTTTCCATTTTAGAGATGAAGACCCTGAGGTCCAAAGAGACTGAATGGCTTCCATAAGGTCATAAATAAAGAAAGAGGAAGAACTAGCACTAGAGCCAGGTCTTATGATGGTTAAGCTCTTTCTGTAACAGCTACTCCCTTTGAGTAGATCAGGATAATGCATATTAAATTCAGATTGATCAAAAGGTAGTTAAATTATAGTTTTCTTTGTTTAAAAACCCCTTGTAAACCTTTTTTTAAAAAATGTTTATTACTTGATAAACTTAGATTTCAAAATGCCTAACTCTTTCCAGAATAGTCTTTGTGAGTGTCAGATGCTCTGACCAATTTTTACAATGTTAAATGTATAATACATGACATGCAGTTAAACTATTCACCACCCATTAGGCAAGAGCACGGAAAACTGTCATTTTACTGGAAAAGAACATTTCCGGTTTTATGCTATTCAATAAATATGGTATCCCTTTTAAGCATTTTCTCTTGTTCACACTGTGCCAGCACTCGAAGAGATAAGAGAAATTCTCTGAGTGGAGGGTAGCTCAAGGTCTTAGGGGGCGTAGAAGTAGGCTGTGGAAGAGACCCGCATACTAGAGCTTTTGCTGAGCTGAGTAGCCCTTGCTGTCCCAGCCAGGGAGCAAGACAATGATTTTAACATGTGAAACCCAGAGGCAAATAGATTTCCCAGAAGAATCCCAACTGTAAGATGAAGGGTCTGGAGGAGTTAAAATGAAGTGTCAACTCTAGAGGTGAGGGAAGGAGAGGGAGAACTGTGTTGAGAGTGATTGATAACAGTTAGAGGTATCCAGATGTTTTTATTACTTTAAATTTTGCTCCCAGCATTGTGTTTGCAAATAGATTAGTGATGCCAGTCATGCTTATGCCTGACCTTTAACGTGTTATATAACTCATCATGTCTACCTCTGGCCTCACCTCCCTCTGAGACTCAGGCCTGTGTATCCCACTGCCCACTTGACATTTCCTCTGAGATATCACAGAGCAGCTCAATCCTGATGGGTCTAAAACCAAAGTTGGGTTTTCCCTTGAAAGCTTAGTGCTTGGCTAGCTTGTTATCCTGATGAATGGCACCACCAACTCCCCAGAGTGCAAACGGGCAAACAGGGAGCCATCTCTGGCTCTTTCCTCTCCTCACCCCATACCCACTGCCTCCCCATCCCTATCTCCACCTCTCCCATCCAGGCCATCCAAGTCTTTCCTTTGGACCACTTGGAATAGTCTTTTCTATTCCCATCCTCTGTTGCCCATCTGAGTTTAGTTCCCACCCTGCAGCCAGAATGGTCTTGTTAAAAATGAAACTTATGGTTCATCTCCCCCTCCAAATTCCCCCCCTTCATTTTTCCCTTCCTTCTCCTAATGTCCTCCATGCAGACTATGGACTCTGAGAAACAAACTGAGGGTTTTTTGGGGGGTGGGGGATGGGTTAGCCTGGTGATGGGTATTGAGTAGGGCACGTACTGCGTGGAGCACTGGATGTTATACACAAACAATGAATCGTGGATCACTACATCAAAAACTAATGATGTACTGTATGGTGACTAACATAACATAAGAAAATAAAATAAAAATGAAACTTAAACCACATCATTGCCTTTCCCCTGCCTTTAAGAGAATATGCTCTTCATGTGGTCTCCGAGATCCTGGCATGGCTTGGCCATGGCCTATTTTTCCAGGACTGTCTCATTCAATCTTCTTCCTCTGGCATTCTGTCATACTCCAGGCCCACAGCAGATCCCCACACCATGGCAGGCCCACCCCAGCCTCTGATCTGCTGACATGAACCTCCTTTATATACGTACTCGTTTCTCTGCCTTAATGGTTCCTTCCTTCCTGTTAGTTAACTCTCATTTCTCCTTCTTCATACCTCAGTCCAGTCCATGCTTCCTTCAGGAGTCCTTTCCTGATGTCCCCATTGAGTTAAATCTCAGAGCTCCCTGAAGCTCTCCTTTTAACATATATTTGTGTGATCATTGAATGACTGTCCTTGGCCCCCACACAGGCAGAGACAGTTTCTGGATTTGCTCTTTATACTTTTGGACTGAAAGGATAAATAATAAGTGAACTCCTACCTGAGCAGGAAATTGCTGGTGGCTTTTGTTGTGGCCTCCATGCCTATGAACGGCCTGGCTGCTCACTCCCTGAGTGTAACTCGATCACTATGGTTCATTTTTGCTCTCATTTAAACAGGATAAGAAAGAGGGGAATGGTTGTGCTAAGAATATCCTTGAAAGTACAAACCCAACAGATTATGCTAAAAAGTCATCTGGCGAATGGATCTATAATATCATTAATAAAATTTGATTCTGCAGAAATTGATTCTGAAAATATTCAACCAGACTTCTTAATGTCCCCTTTTCCATCATTTTAAGAAAAGGACAGATGGAAGGGCATTCATTATGTATACAATAACTTCCTAATTTTCTAGTGACCCACCCTCTTTCTTACTTTTTCTCTTGCCCCGTGTGTGTGTGTGTGTGTGTGTGTGTGTGTGTGTGTGTGTGTGTGGCTAGCTCGGTATAATTAGACCTATTCTGGGACCTCTCTGAGACAAAATAATTCTCATAAATTTGAAGAGCACCAAGTCTGAGGAGGATGTTGAAATATCTTGAAATCCATAGTAATTCAGCTTAGTGTGTATCATGTCCCTTTCAGATGGTTCCTCACAACTTCTGTTGGTTTTCACCAAAATGTTTTCACATTACACACCTGAAGTTTTGTGAAGAAATTTAGTAAATTAAACTAATAGGTCAGCAAATCTATCATTTTCCCAACTTGCTAGAGGTAAAAATTAACTTCTGTCCAGAGGCATTTAGCAAGAGGAAGTTTGAGTTTTGGGTAGAGCTTCTTGATTTGTGAGTATTTGCCGGCACTTCATACCCTATCTGCATTAACATTCTTAAATTACACAAAATTCACAAAGGCAATGGAAACAAGAAGTGATCACACAGCCATAGGGACTTTGGTGATATTGTAAATCAGCCACTCTGGCTCTGAGGAGTGACCAGACCTCTTGGCCTTTGGATTTTCGGAACATAATTCAGTCTCAGCCCAGGGTTCATCTATGTGTCTTCTTCCCAAAAGAGCAGGAAGAACATCCTGAGAGTTTTCAGATTACAGTTTATTAAAATTCTTAAATCATCTCAAAAAAGGAAATATGACCTGAGTAAAACAAGTAATTTTTCAAAAAATGACCACCAGAACAAAGCCTGGTGTCTTAAACTAAACAATTAATTGTAAAGTAGGTTGGAAAAAGCCACCCCTATAAAATAATAAGTATATTATGCTTCAGAAACATGTCTGCTCATTTTCCATATAATGCAATATTAAGAAACTTGAGGCCAGCTTTCAACAGCTGAAGCAGAAGTTTCAACAATTTTCTTGTGAATTAGAATCATTCTGAATTAGCAGCTTGCTTCGACAGCCAATTTGGACAATTTGAACCTTAAATGATGTCTTAGGTCTGATATATTTGTTTTGGCTGTCTAGATAATTCTAAGTCACTAGACAATCCCTCATGGAGAAATTGGGGAAATGCCCTTCTTCCATGTATGTCTTCTTTCTGGGCAAGCATTTAAATGTTAGATGAAAGAATTTGCCTTTCCTGTGATTGAGGGGATGACTTCAGAAGGTCTAACATTTTTCCTCTTCATTCTTGAAATCCAGACAGCAATAGGAATCTCGTGAGCCCTGGAAAGCCCCTAATGGCAATCATGGGATAAAATGTTTTAATTGACAAAAGAGCCCCTTGGCTAAATTCTTGTCTTTGTAGAACTTGTCAAAAGTATTCAGTTTCAAGCCAAAAACCTGCCAGAATGAAGGCCAATCATTAATGACAGAAAGATTGGGAGAGTGGAGATCCGCTGACCGCACAACAGCACATAATGAGACAAAATATGATGGAGTCAACCAAGGGCAATTGACCCATGGTGAATGCTTAATAAGAGGGACCCTCAATATCAGATGCCCCCCGCTCCAGGCTGGCATTTCTCACACACTAGCAATGATTTGTCTCCGTCATAAGAAACTAAAAATATGATTCTCCAAGGATCTCATAACTCAATTTTGTGTTTTTAATCATGTATCTATACTGCTCCAGGCATAGGAGAAACTGGAAGAGTAAATGAGGCAAATGATACCTAAGTTACTTGCTGAGTAAACCTTCCTGGGTGGGTCCTGTATATTCCAGTGGCACACACACATGCATGTGTATGTGTGCACACACACATGCACACACTCTGTGGTAGACCCTGCACAACTCATAGTAGATTCTCTGTAGGCTGTGGATTATCTCCAAGAAAAGTCCTTGCTTTCCTGAGTTATACATAGGACTATAAATAAGCTATTTTAGTTCAGTGGATGCAAGATTTCACCAAAAGGCAGAGTTAAGACAGATATATGTGAATGGACCTGAAAACAATCTGCCCAAACCTTAGTGATTGCGGTTATTCCTTTGTTCTTGACTCTTGAAGACAGTAGCTTTTTGTTAGATATAGAGGGAGTAGGGAAGATGTTCCCATTTACTCTCAGACACCCACCCCTTGTGTAGCACAAGGGTAGAAGAGTAAACTGGGTGAAGGAACTGGATTCAAATCTACCAATCTTGAGATTTATTATTAGTTCTGATTCCCTAGAAAAGAGAGTGGAATTTGTCTAACGAGGTATTCTGAATGTTTATATATTCCCATCACTACCCCCCGCCCCCTTGTCCTACTCTGCTCTGTTTCAGAGCCCCCTACCGGGCAGGGGTAGAGTAATGATGGAGTAGCAGAAGTAGAGAGTCCGGGTAGACTACGTTCACTCATTCTCAGGAAGTTTAGGAGAGGAGAAAGGGAGAGATGGGCAGAGAGAAAGGCAATCTTCTGTTTAGATGGACTTGAAGGAGTCTTTCTGATGAGCTTGGAGAGAAGTAAGAGAGAGGTTTTGGGAGAAGTCGACATGTGACTGGGACATGAAGCGAAAAAAAGAACAATTGGGAAAAAAAGACTTTCTGGAGTTCTGCCTGTGTTTTTATGTCCGTTTGTTTTTAATTAAGAGAATCCCCTTTTGCATTTAAAAAGCCCCCAGTAAAATATATTTGAATTGCTTTTCTAATTAAAATCTTGGACTTCAGACAGTGTTTCTTTGTGTCTAACACCTCACTGAGAATGGGTGGCCAAGCATCCGGGTGATGTGGATGACCTATGTGACTGAAGGCCCATCTGCAGGATGCTGAGCACCAGTGCTGAGGGGGGAACTGTGTCAAAGACCCAAATGCCCAGATGTTTGCTTCCTGCTGCACTAAGCTGCTCACATGTGAGTCCAGTGTGTCAGGTGTGTAAATACCTCAAACCACGAGAGTCAAGGCTCCAATAATAGTGGGAACGATTAAATCAGAGACATAAATATGACCATGTCCACTTGTGCCTGTTGCAGATAGGTACACTCCCTGAAATGAAATGGCTTCTTTTGAACCTGAGTGTGTAGCCAAGACAAGGCAAGAACTTTAATACTGGCAAATGTATTTTTTTAATTAAAAAAAAAAGCCACTATTTTCAAAAACAAACGAGAACAAAATAATCACCACGAAGTGAAACAGTCAGTGTTTGCCTGGTAATTTTTCATCTGTACCATTGCAGTTTTCACTATCAATTTAAAAAAATCCTGTCATAAGCAGAAAACAGGTTTGGCCATGAAAGTAAACTCCCTTTCTTGCTAGTGATTGAATGTGACTTCCAGATTTATAAACTCACAGGCCACTCACATCGTGTTAGTTGTTGGAGTGGGGCAAGGCTTGGCTTTGAAAGATGTTTACAATATTTTTTAAGTTTGGTAATAAGCGAGTGTCCAGTGAAATTGGCCATGTGGACCTCAGGAGCGACACAGCCCAACAGTTCTCTGCTCGTGTTCCCGTCCTTAGCTGCCTGCATTATGGGCTCCATGCTGCTGCCTTGCTTGAAAGTGATGCCTTACACAGTCTCAGAATGACATGGAGATGCCGAGCCTCAGACGCTGAAAGCCCTTATCTAAAGTGTCCTACATACCATTGCTAAGTGAAATCATCCTTTCTAAAAATTTAGCAGATTAAACTTTTACATAGGCCATGGGCAGGAAGCCAGCCATTTCTGGAAACATAAGAAAGGTACAGATCTGTATCTCCTTTATGTTTTCTTGTCATGTGAATTCATTCTCTGCAGATTATTATGCTATTTAAACCTGCTCTGAGGACCTGGGGTTGGCAAGTAGCAACAATGTCTGTGTTATAACTCAGGTCCCCTAGTTTACTGTATCCTGGTGACTCCCAGGCTTCAATTCAGTTGGGACTCACTCCCCACCACTATCACCAAGATGACCCTGGACTTGGTATTTCATGGTAGTTGCCCTTGGCCCCTGGCATTTGAAAGTCCACATGGCTTTGGCTCTGAGACAGAGCTATCTGCTGGGAATGGAGGGCTGTTGTTAGAAGGTGGGACAAAGAATCACCTGGGGTCCTCATATATACTCAAACACACAACTGGTGTAACCCTAGGGCTAGCTCTTCGGCAACAATTTCCCTTGTTCTTTCTGCAACCCCTCCCAGAATGCTGTATCATGCCCTCTGGGACAGCTTCTCTTCATATGAAGCCTGTCCTTTTTTTTTTTTTAAACAAATTCAGTACAAAAATGTTAAGTATGGTAGAAGAAGAACAGGAAGACATACTGATTTGCTCTCAGTCCCCCATACACCTGGCTTTCATGACCCTCTCTGTTTGTTTTAGTTGTGTGGAATTCCCCTTTCTTCCTTCCTAGTCAAAGTTTTTAGCACAATGTATTCATTGCTCAAGTTAATGTGAATCAAAGCAAAACCTTTTCAAGAGCTAATCTAAGATACCCTGAATATATTGAATGTGATAGAAAACCTGAAGATGTTTTTTAAAAATAAGGAATTTAATTGAGTCAGGTAACAAGAAATCTTAGTGTAGCTGACACAAGGCTAATTATTCAGGCTCCATTTATCCTCCTGCTCTGCCATCCTTGGTGTGTGGGTTGTTATCTTCATGGCAGCAAGACGGCTGCCACATCTCCAGGCACTGTATTCTAGGCAGGAAGAAAGATGATGAATGAAGGAAAAAGGACAAAAGGCTGAATTGGGCAGGCCTAATGAGACTTTCTGCTTTAAAAAGCTTTCTGGGACACTCTGCCCTTACATCCACTCATATCTCACAGCCCAGAACTGTCTCTCATATATGCTTTTTGCTGCACAAATTAAAAGATTTCTATAGATTTTATGTTAGAGGAGGGGGACTGTGTGACTTTTCAGTAGCTTTGTGAGGACTTTAACACTGTTTAAGATGATCCAGAGGACATACATGTCTTGACTCGGACCCAAGGAGTATTTAAATTAAAACTCAAGAATACCTATACGTGGGGTGACCATTTGTCTGAGCTTGGCTGAACCGGTTCCAACCTCTGCCTGTGTTTCTGGCCTAATTGCTAATAGAACCTCCTTTCACCTTTTCCCCAACTGGTTATTATGAGAACCCTCATGTTATTATCAAAAGGTTAGCAGGATTTTACAGGAATACCTCTATACCCACCACCTAGATCCTACCATTACTCATTTCCTAGTCTCCTCCTTGTTTTATCTCTCTATTCATCAATCTGTCTTATTTTTTGGATGAATTTCAGAGTAAATTATGGGCATCAGTATACTTATTTACTACATCATTAACCAAAATTCTATATTTGTTTACAATGTGTTTTTTCTTTTGAGGTAAAATTAACATAAAGTGAAATGTACATCTAAGTGTGTATTTGCTGAATTTTGGCAAATAAATGTGTAACTCAAACCCCATATCAAGATATAAAACACTACTTTCACCTTAAGAAAGTTCCCTTGTGCCCTCTCCCAGTTGATCTCCTTTCACCCAGACAACCACCATTCTGTTTTTCTTTTTCAATATAGATTATTTTGCCTGTTCTAGAACTTCAGATAAATGAAGTCATACAGTAGATCATACTCTTTTGGGAGAGGTCTTCGGGTTAGCCGAAAACTCTGAAATAATACTCTTGAGAATCACCTAAGTTGTCATGTGTCTCATTCCAGAAGTTTATTTATTTCATTTTTTTTTTGAAGAACTAAACAAACTTTCGAACCCAATTGGGTCAAAATCATCTATTTTCAAGGCTGATTTTTAAAAATATCTACCAGGAGCGAAGGCCTTTAAAACTATCAAAGCAATGCTGCTCCCTCCCTATGGCAAAGGATGTAAACTCCTCAAAAAAAAAGATCTTTATTTCACAAAAAAGGAATGTGGGTTTGGGAACTTCTAAATGGCTCACTTTAAATTTAACATCTCTCTAAGAGATATAAATTAGCGGCAGCAAAATATTATGGCCTTTTGAATGCTTCAGCCCGTGAATTGTAAATTAAAGTTTGTTTAGCCATTTGGTGGGGCTTAACCATACTAGAAAGAGCTGTTAAATATTTTATGGTATCTAAATGTACTTGCATGGGCACCGTTCCGGTCCCCTGACATATTTTTGTTCAAGTGAGAAAGGGAACAACTGAGAATGCACATAAAAATATTCCCAGTTAACAGAAGTTTAAATGAATTAAAGAAATAAAGAACACACATGTTTGCATTTAGACATGGTAGATGGCCAATTTTTTCACGAAGAGCGCCTTATTACTTTTGCTCTAAGCGGTACTCTAAATGTTCAACAGTTGACAAGGGGAATTTCCCTTCCCTTCTCTCCTTTCCCTGCAGTATATATTAAACTAATTGCTTTATTTTAACAAGGGGGACCCTGTTTCCCCCAACCATCTTCCTGACCCCCAGCTTGAACTTCAGCTCCAAGGATCTTTGCTGAGAGATAATTGCACTACCAATGTGATTTAATGCACTTTGGCTTTAGTGCATCAAGTCTTCTCTGTCTTTAGAAACATTTTTAACTCTCAAAGGGTCAGATTCCCATCCTATATAATTCTTGGAGAGTCGCGTAAAAAATTTGGCCCAGAGTTTCCTTATCATTTATAATTTTCATAATAGTCTCAGAGTCACAAAACTATCTAGTGTTTCAGAAATGAACAATTTGCTGTTTTTCACGAATAAAAATTCTCTGAAGGATAATGTAAGGAATGCCAATAGGATTAAAACTGTCACAGGGAAACTGTAAATAAAACTTATGCCATAACCCTATAGTGCCCTCATTTTAGATCTACATTTATAAACACCCATTGCTTCAGCTTCTTCTAAAAAATTCCTCATGCTTGAACTGAACACATACGAAAAACTGACGAGATGAGGGATTGGCCTTCCTGTCATGGATGGAGAGGCTGCATCGCTCTGAACCCCCATTCTTCAGGACTCAAGATTCTCCTTTTCTGAAAAGTTCTGCCTGATCCATCTGCTCTGAATTCCTAGGGCACTGAATTCTATGCTTAGTGTAACATGTTTTTCCTTCCCGCTCCCCCTTTTTTTCTTGGTATATTGCTTTGTGCACTTGTGTACTTACACACACTCAAACACCTAGATGCCCCCACACACACCCACATCTGACTCCTACATGCAGACACATGCACACTTTCAAAATCAGCAGAATTATATTTCATTTATTCACGATCTAGTCCTTACTCCTTAAAGAAGAATCTTGCTCTCTGGGATGGGCTTTAAAAATACCTCTAATATTAACTCTTTTGGCAGCTGTTGGGTTCAGTCAATGATTTTAAACATAGTGCATCTCCAAGCAGCTTCCGCTAATGCAATAATGAGGACTTGGCCTTTAAAAATCTGGCTCCAGCTAAAGCATCTTGCCTTCCTCGGCTTCAGTTTTCTCCTCAGTAAAGTGGGAATAAAATGACCAGGCCACAACATTGCAGTGAGGCTATAGGAAATGTAAGCATTGTCAATCTGTAGAATTCCATAGAAGAGTTCTCCATGTGCTCCCAGATAGCCAGCTCTTCTTAGACAAGGACCCATCTGAGCAAAGTTTCTTTACCATCCCCAGCAAAGTGCCATGGATCCTGAAGAACATAAGACGCAATTTTTGTGAGGATGAAAATGAACGTATCTTCCAGAAAACAGAAATGGAGTTGCTATCTGTGCCAAGATTCCTGTAGCTCTTTGTTACCATATGACTTGGAAAGATGGATTAAAAGACCCTGGCTGTTGGTGTGGGGGACAGGGGCTAGGCCACTTTACAGCTGGCCAGCTATGGGGTCAGGAACTTAGTCCTCGGCCAAGTACCCAGACAGCGGAAAGGCTGCCAGAGCTCAAGAAGAAGATGGGGCTTTTCCAACTACTTGGGGTCTTTTATGATTGAACCTGCCAGAGATGTGGGGGCTGCCACTCACACTTTCCAGGTGACTCCACATCCTCTCTGCACAAGTCATTCCCTCCCTGCGGTTCTTCTTTGGGAATTCTTCCAGATTCCAGCAGGGGACGCTGTTTCTAACCAACATCAGTCACCATTGTGCACTGCAAGCCCAAGACCAAGGCTTGTGGCTCTTAACGCGTGCAAGGAAGCAGAAGCAAGAGGGACACTCAACCAGTGTCAAAGGCTCTCGTAAAATAACTTACTTCAAGTAAGTCAGTGGCATGGCCCCCTTCTGTCATTTCATTTTTGGAATTGGGGAGAGGAACTGAATTTCTGTATCAGTCTGCCACATGAGGCTATGTGCTCTGATGTGTTATTTTCCTAAGATGCTCCCTTGCAGCTTGCTCTTGGGGGCATGCTGTTTATCAGGGCCTATTGTTCTTGACTCCCTTTGATGGTTTATTTTAGCTTCTTGCTCTGTCCTTCAGTCAGTGCTGTGGTTTCTCACAGAGTTATCCTTTCACTTATGGATCCTGGCTTTCAACCCAATCGTTTCATTATTTTTTCTTTGAATCATTTGCAACCACAAATTCCCATTTGTCTCTGTGTTAGTGGAGTTGGTGGAAATACAGTGCAATAAGGCCTTATCACTTAATTAATCATTTAATTACTTAATTAAGGTCGGCATGGCTTTAATTTCTGAGTGAGTCAGTTATACCATGGCCAGATATAGTATCTCTAAAATGCCCAGGCATCGGTCAATCTAGCAGTCTAGCAAGTGCTTGGCATTGGTCACCAAGGGAAAAGGACAAACGTTTGTGGGGACCTGTATAAATCCACCACCAGCATTGGAAAAACAATTTCTGGAGGAAGTCCTGCTGATGGTGATGGGTACATTCATCACTATTGTATGGATAGTAAAATTTGCTCTTAAATGGTCAACCTCACGTCCTTCATAAAGCCTCCCTGGCTCCCCTTGCTCTAAGATATAATCTTTTCCTACTTTTTGCCCTGACTTCACCCTTATATACTTGATTTGAACTTGTTGTAGTTATTTGTTTGTAGATCCGTCTTCTGCTAGACCAGGGATCAGCAACATTTTTCTGTAAAGGGCCAGATAATAACTACTTTAGACTTTGCGGGCTACACAGTCTCTGTCTCAACAACTCAACTCTGTGGTTATAGTGAGAAGCTGCCATAGTCGATGTGTAAACAAATGGTGTGGCCATGTTCCAATAAAACTTTATTTATGGACATTAAAATTTGCATTTCTTATAATTTTTTACCTGAAATGTTATTCTTCTTTTGATTTTTAAAAACGACTCTTAGCTCACAGGCTATAAATAAACAGGCAGTGGGCTGGACTAGGCCCATGGACTGCAATTTGCTGACCCCTGTACTTACTAGAGGATAAATTCTTTGAGGGCTGAGACTTTTTAAGTTAATGCACTCTAGAGCCTTGGCCCATGGCAGGTACTTAATAAATACTTTTTAAGTAAAAGAATAAAAAATTTCTTCTGAATCTATAATATAATGTATGTTTATTTTTACATAATATAATATTAAATAACATTATAATAATATATAAATGTAATAATTTAAACTTATTTTTACCTAGTTCTTTACAAATATTTTCACAAGCATAATTTTATTTTGTCTTTATGCCTGTGATATCTGCAGGGAATACAACAATCCTGTTTTCTTAGATGATGGAATTTATCTTAGAGTGTACTTTGTCTTTTGCAAACACATCACATAAACACCGATTTTCAGTGGTGTCCAAATAATTACCCTCTTAGAAAATACCCTCCCGGTTT
Organism: Callorhinus ursinus; assembly: GCF_003265705.2. Lineage (NCBI taxonomy): Eukaryota > Metazoa > Chordata > Mammalia > Carnivora > Otariidae > Callorhinus > Callorhinus ursinus. The sequence goes on from NW_027397088.1 coordinate 3,397,458, forward strand.
TTTGTTTTGAAAAAATTTTCAATTTACTTCTGGAGATGTTTTAGGTGATTTCATTGACTTAATAATGTACCAGCTCTCTGTGTTTCAGCTTCTGAGTGACTTTAATTTATACCCTGACAAGAGAGTCAATCCTGTCAGTTCTCATGAACATGAAGTAAGTGTGAACTCTGGAAATTCTACTGTAAGTAGTATAATCTCTGAAGAAAAAGACGCTATCTGTGAGGGTCAGATGAGCTGTAGGTACAGATGGTAGCTATGCTGGCTTTTCTCCACTGGCCCCAGAGCCTGGGATTTATTCTCCACACCTCTCCATGGGCTCTGTGCCCAGGGAGGCTGGCATCCAGTTGGGCTGGACTAGTGGACAACACTGGTGGTATATCAGAAGATGGGGCAGAATATGGTTGACCGTTACCCGCCTGCTCTGGCTTCGCACTGCCTGTGTCTCCCATTGGGAGTACTGCTCCGGCTTATCCTGGGTCTACAGTGGCCATGGATGTCCTCCATGAAGAGCACTCCCTGCTTTACCATTTATGTGGGGGTGGTTTCCCATTCCTGGAGTACCTGACTACTCTCTAACCAGTCCAAACCTCTGGAAAGAATCTCTTCATTAAAAGCTCTCCAGTTAAACCCTTTGAATTGCCGTCTGCTTCCTGTGTGGACCTGAGCTAACCTAGCCATCTATAAGATAGGACTGGTGGACACTGGGCACTGGTTGGTTGGAGGACCCAACTAGTAGCCATGACTACTGAAATTCTCCTGCTAAGGACTTCCTCTTTGGGTTACAACTCTAGGCATTTTCTTTTATTTTGCAAAGAATCTTTGCCTACATTACACGTTAAGGAGATATCAATCATTTATCCTACATCATAGGTGTTAGCGACGAGTTTTGTCATATCACTCTCTTCTGTGATATAGTTGCCTCTGGCCACTGAGGGGATTTCTGCTTATCTGAGCAATTGGAGCAGGGGCTTAGTAAGAAAAGAAAGCTGGGACAGTGCTTACTGAAGTCAGACCTAGTAGGGCCTTCAAGGGCCAGGATGAGGGTGTGGGGACACTCATGGGTAGAAGTGAAGGGGCTGAATGAGGAGCCGAAAAATGGGAAGTTGAAAAAACTAAGGAGAATTTTGTCTTTTTTGTTTGTTTTTATATTTTCCCTAACATGTATGAACATATAGTCAGCAAGATAAAAAAAAAAAAAAAAAGAAGAAGAAGACTGCATTCAGGTAAGCAAAGAAAATATTCTTCATTTTTCTATAACTGCTTTTATCTTCCTTATGAGACTTTTATAGATGGCAGAGAAAAAAACAAACTTTTGTCCAATTCTTATTTAAATTTATTTCAATCCAACAAGTTAAAAAGGATTTTTTTGTTGTTGTTGTTAAATGCTCAGGTTTTCAAATTCCTACCCTTGGTCTCTCCAGGATGTTGTCTGGGTATTTGGGAAAGGGGTTATATGGCTCCAGAGTGACAAAGAAGGCTTGCACCCATATGTGAGGTCCTTGTGCTGTCCTGTGGCTCTTCCGCAAGGTGGTCTTCATCAGCCTGCTCAATACGTGAACTGCTGGCCTCCAAGGCTGAAATTCAGGACTGCAAGCCTATGGAGCCTGTGGCATTGCCTTGGTCCAAGCAGGACTCCCACCGGTTCTGGAAGCATTAGCCATTTCCTTTTGTTTGCAATGGTCCTGGCTTCAGATCCCCTCACAGGTAGCTCTAGGCAGTCCACATTCCAACCTTCAGCCGGGGGCCATTCTGCCTCCACCACAGTAAACCCCCTCTAGACAGTTCTCTTGCCAGTCCCTTAGTCCCCTTCTTCTTCACTCAGTGGGGCACATGGGAACTGTTGGAGGCCCTGTACATCAGTGGGAGCCAAAAGAGAATTGGGCATCTATGCTTAGTCTGTTCATCTTACCTGGCACGACTTGCTACCAATTTTACTTGAATCAAGTGACGTAGAGTTGGCACTGGTGACTCCTCTCAGAGCTCCAACAGTGGAGCAAGGACAGATTCTCTCTATTCTCAACATCCTCTTCATCTATTTGGATGTTTGTAAGCCCCTCTCCTCACGTCCTCCTCTCCCCAACATTTAGCCTTTAGGGTGGAGGAAAAGGGCTTTGGTGACCAAAACTATCCCTCCATCCCAATCTCCTTCTTTCCGTTCTTTAGTTTCTAGGGCTGGCCTTCCATTTTCTCTAGGTGCCTACTCCTTATTGTGGCTTGCTAGCCTCATGGCCTCTTCCCCATGTTTAGAATGGGTTTCCTTCCCACCCCATCGAAAAACGCCATGATCTGGGGACTTTAGATTTGTTCAATGATGTATTAAAAGGATAGATAAGGGGTTAGAAATTCCTCATTTCCCTTGACAAATCTATATTTTGCTCTGGACAGGAAAAAATATATATTGTATGTCACAAGTGGAATATTAAAACTTTCTTTTTAATTCCCGCTGTAAGAGCCCCAATTCCTGTTGTGACAAATAAATTCTAAAATGCCAAAGGGGGAAAAAGCACATTAATATATTGCAGAAACTATTACACTTCCTCTACTCATAAGTAAACAATAACAAATATCTAGATATTCTACAAGACAACTTTAAAAATGTGGATGAGATTCCTGGGTGACCCAGGCAGTTAAACATCCAACTTTTTTTTTTAATTTTTTATTGTTATGTTAATCACCATACATTACATCATTAGTTTTTGATGTAGTGTTCCATGATTCATTGTTTGTGCATAACACCCAGTGCTCCACGCAGAACGTGCCCTCTTTAATACACATAACCAGGCTAACCCATCCCCCCACCCCCTTCCTTCTAGAACCCTTAGTTTGTTTTTCTGAGTCCATCATCTCTCATGGTTCTTCTCCCCCTCCAATTTACTCCCCTTCATTCTTCCCCTCCTGCTATCTTCTTCTTCTTTTTTTTTTCTTAACATAGATTGCATTATTTGTTTCAGAGGTACAGATCTGTTATTCAACAGTCTTGCACAATTCACAGCGCTCACCATAGCACATACCCTCCCCAATGTCTATCAGCCAGCCACCCCATCCCTCCCACCCCCCCACAACTCCAGCAACCCTCAGTTTGTTTCCTGAGATTAAGAATTCCTCATATCAGTGAGGTCATATGATACATGTCTTTCTCTGATTGACTTATTTCACTCAGCATAACACCCTCCAGTTCCATCCACATCATTGCAAATGGCAAGATCTCATTCCTTTTGATGGCTGCATAATATTCCGTTGTGTATATATACCACTTCTTCTTTCTCCATTCATCTGTCAATGGACATCTTGGTTCTTTCCACAGTTTGGCTATTGTGGACATTGCTGCTATAAATATAGGTGCATGTACCCCTTCAGATACCTACATTTGTATTTGTAGTAAATACCCAGTAGTGCAATTGCTGGATCGTATGGTAGCTCTATTTTCAACAGTTTGAGGAACCTCCGTACTGTTTTCCAGAGTGGTTGCACCAGCTTGCATTCCCACCAACAGTGTAGGAGGGTTCGCCTTTCTCCACATCCCCGCCAACATCTGTCATTTCCTGACTTGTTAATTTTCACCATTCTGACGGGTGTGAGGTGGTATCTGATTGAGGTTTTGAATTGGATTTCCCTGATGCCGAGCGATGTTGAGCACTTTTTCATGTGTCTGTTGGCCAATTGGACGTCTTCTTTGGAAAAATGTCTGTTCATGTCTTCTGCCCATTTCTTGATTGGATCATTTGTTATTTGGGTGTTGAGTTTGATAAGTTCTTTATAGATTTTGGATACTAGCCCTTTATCTGATATGTCATTTGCAAATATTTTCTCCCATTCTTTCGGTTGTCTTTTGGTTTTGTTGACTGTTTCTTTTGCTGTGCAAAAGCTTTTTATCTTGATGAAATCCCAATAGTTCAGGTCAAAGAGGATGCTGCCTGTGTTCTCCTTTAGGATTTTGATGGACTCCTGTCTCACATTTAGGTCTTTCAACCATTTGGAGTCTATTTTTGTGTGTGGTGTAAGGACATGGTCCAGTTTCATTCTTCTGCATGTGGCTGTCCAATTTTCCCAACACCATTTGTTGAAGAGACTGTCTTTTTTCCATTGGACATTCTTTCCTGCTTTGTCGAAGATTAGTTGACCATAGAGTTGAGGGTCCATTTGTAGGCTCTCTATTCTGTTCCACTGATCTATGTGTCTGTTTTTATGCCAGTACCATACTGTCTTGATGATGACAGCTTTGTAATAGAGTTGGAAGTCCGGAATTGTGAAGCTGCCAGCTTTGCTTTTCTTTTTCAACATTCCTCTGGCTATTCGGGGTCTCTTCTGGTTCCATATAAATTTTAGGATTATTTGTTCCATTTCTTTGAGAAAAGTGGATGGTATTTTGATGGGGATTGCATTGAATGTGTAGATTACTTTAGGTAGCATTGACATCTTCACAATGTTTGTTCTTCCAGTCCATGAGCATGGAAAGTTTTTCCATTTCTTTGTGTCTTCTTCAATTTCTTTCATGAGTATTTTATAGTTTTCTGAGTACAGATCCTTTGCCACTTTGGTTACACTTATTCCTAGGTATCTTATGGTTTTGGGTGCAATTGTAAATGGGATAGACTCCTTAATTTCTCTCTCTTCTGTCTTGTTGTTGGTGTATAGGAATGCCACTGATTTCTGTGCATTGATTTTATATCCTGCCACTTGACTGAATTCCTGTATGAGTTCTAGCAGTTTTGGGGTGGAGTCTTTTGGGTTTTCCACATAAAGTATCATATCATCTGCAAAGAGTGAGAGTTTGACTTCCTCTTTGCCGATTTGGATGCCTTTGATTTCTTTTTGTTGTCTGATTGCTGTGGCTAGGACTTCTAATACTATGTTGAATAGCAGTGGTGAGAGTGGACATCCCTGCCGCGTTCCTGATCTTAGGGGGAAAGCTCTCAGTTTTTCCCCATTGAGAATGATATTCGCTGTAGGTTTTTCAGAGATGGCTTTTAGGATATTGAGGTATGTACCCTCTATCCCTACACTCCGAAGAGTTTTGATCAAGAAAGGATGCTGTACTTTGTCAAATGCTTTTTCTGCTTCTATTGAGAGGATCATAAGGTTCTTGTTCTTTCTTTTGTTAATGTACTGTATCACGTTGATTGATTTGCAGATGTTGAAACAACCTTGCAGCCGAGAGATAAATCCCACTTGGTCATGGTGAGTAATCCTTTTAATGTATCGTTGGATCCTATTGGCTAGTATTTTGGTGAGAATTTTGGAATCCATGTTCATCAAGGATATTGGTTTGTAATTCTCCTTTTTGATGGGGTCTTTGTCTGGTTTGGGGATCAAGGTAATGGTGGCCTCATAAAATGAGTTTGGAAGTTTTCCTTCCATTTCTATTTTTTGGAACAGTTTCAGAAGAAAAGGTATTAATTCTTCTTTAAATGTTTGGTAGAATTCCCCTGGGAAGCCATCTGGCCCTGGCCTTTTGTTTGTTGGGAGATTTTTGATGACTGCTTCAATTTCGTTAGTGGTTATAGGTCTATTTAGGTTTTCTATTTCTTCCTGGTTCAGTTTTGGTAGTTGATATATCTCTAGGAATGCATCCATTTCTTCCAGGTTATCTAATTTGCTGGCATAGAGTTGCTCATAATATGTTCTTAGAATTGTTTGTATTTCTTTGGTGTTGGTTGTGATCTCTCCTCTTTCATTCATGATTTTGTTCATTTGGGTCCTTTCTCTTTTCTTTTTGATAAGTCTGGCCAGGGGTTTATCAATCTTGTTAATTCTTTCAAAGAACCAGCTCCTTGTTTCGTTGATCTGTTCTACTGTTCTTTTGGTTTCTAGTTCATTGCTTTCTGCTCTGATCTTTATTATTTCTCTTCTCCTGCTGGGTTTAGGCTTTCTTTGCTGTTTTTTCTCTAGCTCCTTTAGGTGTAGGGTTAGGTTGTGTATTTGAGACCTTTCTTGTTTCTTGAGAAAGGCTTGTATTGCTATACACTTTCGTCTTAGGACTGCCTTTGCTGTATCCCAAAGATTTTGAACAGTTGTGTTTTCATTTTCATTGGTTTCCGTGAATTTTTTTAATTCTTCTTTAATTTTCTGGTTGACCTATTCATTCTTTAGTAGGATGCTCTTTAGCCTCCATGTATTTGAGTTCTTTCTGACTTTCCTCGTGATTGAGTTCTAGTTTCAAAGCATTGTGGTCTGAAAATATGCAGGGATAGGGTGTTTGGTTGGTCCAGTGGTTAGAGAACATGAAAATATGCAGGGAATAATCCCAATCTTGGTACCAGTTGAGACCTGATTGGTGACCTAGGATGTGATCAATTCTGGAGAATGTTCCATGGGCACTAGAGAAGAATGTGTATTCCGTTGCTCTGGGATGGAATGTTCTGAATATATCTGTGAAGTCCATTTGGTCCAGTGTGTCATTTAAAGTCTTTATATCCTTGTTGATCTTTTGCTTAGATGATCTGTCCATTTTAGTCGGGGGGGAGTGTTAAAATCCCCCACTATTATTGTATTGTTGTCAATGTGTTTCTTTGCTTTTGTTATTAATTGCCTTATATAATTGGCTGCTCCCATGTTAGGGGCATAGATATTTACAATTTTAGATCTTCTTGTTGGATAGACCCTTTAAGTAGGATATAGTGTCCTTCTTTATCTCTTATTACAGTCTTTGTTTTGAAATCTAATTTGTCTGATATAAGCATTGCCACCCTAGCTTACTTTTGGTGTCCATTAGCATGGTAAATTGTTTTCTACCCCCTCACTTTCAATCTGGGGGTGTCTTTGGGTCTAAAATGAGTCTCTTGCAGACAGCATATGGATGGGTCTTGTTTTTTAATCCAATCTGATAGCCTGTGTCTTTTGATTGGGGCATTTAGCCAATTTACATTCAGGGTAACTATTGAAAGATATGAATTTAGTGCCATTGTGTTGCCTGTAAGGTGACTCTTACTGTATATTGTCTGTGTTCCTTTCTGATCTATGCTGCTTTTAGGCTCTCTCTTTGCTTAGAGGACCCCTTTCAATATTTCTTGGAGGGCTGGTTTCGTGTTTGCAAATTCCTTTAGTTTTTATTTGTCCTGGAAGCTTTTTATCTCTCCTTCTATTTTCAATGACAGCCTAGCTGAATATAGTATTCTTGGCTGCATATTTTTCTCGTTTAGTGCTCTGAAGATATCATGCCAGTCCTTTCTGCCCTGCCAGGTCTCTGTGGATAGGTCTGCTGCCAATCTAATATTTCTACCATTATAGGTTACATATCTCTTCTCCCGAGCTGCTTTCAGGATTTTCTCTTTGTCTCTGAGACTCATAAGTTTTACCCTTAGATGTCCGGGTGTTGACCTATTTTTATTGATTTTGAGAGGGGTTCTCTGTGCCTCCTGGATTTTGATGCCTGTTTCCTTCCCCAAATTAGGGAAGTTCTGTTATCATTTGCTCCAATATACCTTCTGCCCCTCTCTCTCTTCTTCTGGGATCCCAATTATTCTAATATGGTTTTGTCTTATTGTAGCGCTTATCTCTTGAATTCTGCCCTCATGATCTAGTAGTTGTTTATCTCTCTTTTTCTCAGCTTCTTTATTTTACATCATTTGGTCTTCTATATCCTCTCTTCTGCCTCATTTATCCTAGCAGTTAGAGCCTCCATTTTTTATTGCACCTCATTAATATCCTTATTGATTTCAACTTGGTTAGATTTTAGTTCTTTTATTTCTCCAGAGAGTGTTTCTCTAATATCTTCCATGCTTCTTTCAAGCCCAGCAAGTATCTTTATAATCATCATTCTGAACTCTAGTTACGACATCTTACTAATGTCCGTATTGATTAGGTCCCTGGCAGTCAGTACTGCCTCTTGTTCTTTTTTTTGAGGTGATTTTTTCCATCCTGTCATTTTGTTCAGAGGAGAATAGATGAATGAGAGAACAAAATGCTAACAAGGTAACAACAACACCAGAAAAATATACACTAAACAAATCAGAACAGACCTGAAACCAGGGGAAAATAAAGGGAAAGAAAGAAAAAAGTGAGGGAAAAAAAGGAAAAAGATTAAAAAAAGAGAATATGATCAAATATGATCAGGCTGGTGCATAGATCAGTGCCACACACTACATTTTGGGTGTATTTTGGTCTGTTAGAAGAAACTGCCTCCTGGCCACCTGGGTGGCTCGGTTGGTTAAGTGACTGCCTTCGGCTCAGGTCATGATCCTGGAGTCCCGGGATCGAGTCCTGCCTTCAGGCTCCCTGCTCGGCAGGGAGTCTGCTTCTCCCTCTGACCCTCTTCCCTCTTGTGCTCTCTATCTCTCATTCTCTCTCTCTCTCAAATAAATAAATAAAATCTTTAAAAAAAAATGAAACTGCCTCCCAAAATTTTAAAGAAAGAAAAACTTACATATGTACTAAAATAAGGTTAAATACGATGATTGGATGGAATATGACTATAACGATGAAAATTATAAAAGATTTTATAAAAGGAATTGATAAGGAGTTGGCTGAAAAAAGAAAGAAGAGGAATTAAAAAAAAAAGAGGGGCGAGAATGTGATCAGGCAGGAGACTAGAATACAGCCATACATTAGAGATTCAGGGTATATTTTGGTCTGTTAGAAGAAACTTTATCCCAAACTTTAAATAGAGAATAACTTATACATATATACCAAAAATAAGGTTATCTAAGGGATAGAATATGACTCTAAAAATGAAAAATAAAAAAGATTTTTAAAAAAGGGATTGATAAGATGTTGGTTGAAAAAGGGAAAAAGAAAAACTCAAAAAAAGAAAAAGAGCAAAAAGAAAATTAAAAAAATCAACTTTGAAAAACTAAAGAATCAGCGGGGGAAAGCCATGAATTCTATGTTCTGTATTCCCCTAGCGCTGGCATTCTGTCATTCTCATTGATCGGTAAACTTGGTCTTGGTGGGCAGTTCTTGCTGATCTTCTGGGGGAGGGGCCTGTTGCCATGGTTCCCAAATGTCTTTGCCGGAGGTGGAATTGCCCCGCCCTTGTCAGTCTGGGCTAAGCAAGCTGCTCGGGTTTGCCCTTGGGAGCTTTTGTTCCCTGCAAGCTTTCCGTACAGCTTTGGATGAGAGTGATAATGGCGGCCTCCCAGTCTCCGCCATGGAGGACCCAAGAACTCAGGGCCCTGCTCCTCAGTGCGCCCCCAGAGAGAAGGAGTCACTCCCGTCTCCCTGGTCTCCGACCGCACTCCATGCTCACCTGGCCTGTGACCGAGCGTTTCCGACCGCACTCCGCGCTCACCCGGCCTGTGACCGAGCGTTTCTATCTCTGGCATCCGACCCCATGTGGAGTCTCCAAACCCAGCAGATCCCTGCGGTGCACTCCCGCGCCGCTCCTCCCGGGGGAGGAAGGGGAGTCTCCCCGGCTCCGCCGCTTGTTGGGTCCCTGCTGGAGGAGCAGTGGCCCGACTGGGCCGCGGATCACAGTTTATGGCCACCCCGAGCTGAGAGCCCGCGCCTTGGCTCCGTCTCTGCAGCCGGCGTCCCCACTCCAATACCTGAGAGCTCTGCCGCACTCAGGCACCCCCGGTCTCTCTGTGACCCAGAGGGTCCTGAGTCCACACTGTCCCCGTGAGGGTTCCACCCCCTGCTTAGCCAATGGAATGACGTCCCTTAGTGGAGCCGACTTCTAAAATTCCGATTTTGTGCTCCACAGCTCTATCACTTGCCAGAAGCTGCCAATGGAGGCCCCCTCCCCCACTGTCTATCCTCCTGAATATCGCCTCAGATTCACTTCTCGGCCCATCCTACCTTCTAGAAAGTGGTTGCTTTTCCGCTCAGAGAGTTGTTGCTATTCTTTTCTTCGATCTCCTGTTGAGTTCGTAGGTGTTCAGAATGGTTTGATTTCTATCCAGCTGAATTCCTGAGACCAGACGAAATTTAGGTCGCCTACTCCTCCACCATCTTGCTCCTGTGTTTCTTTTTTTAATCTCTTTTTTTTCTCTGTTGATTTGTTTCTTAAATTCACATATGAGTGAAGTCATATGGTATTTGTCTTTCTCTGACTTATTTGACTTAGCATTATACCTTCCAGGTCTATCCATGTTGTTGCAAATGGAAAAATTTCATTTTTTTTTTTGTGCCTGAGTGTGTGTGTGTGTGTGTGTGTGTGTGTGTGTGTGTGTGTGTGTGTAATGTCTTCTTTATCCATTCATCTAATGATGGACACTTCGGTTGCCTTTATATCTTAGCTATTGTAAATAATGCTGCAATAAACAGAGGGATGTATATATCTTTTTGAATTAGTGTTTCCATTTTCTTTGGATAAATACCCAGTAGTAGAATTACTAGATTATATGGTAACTCTATTTTTAATTTTTTTAGGAACCTCGACACTGTTTTCCAGAGTGGCTAACACCAATTTGCATTCCTACCGATAGTACACAAGGCATCATTTTTCTCCACATCTTTGCCAACACTTGTTATTTCTTGTTTTTTTTCTTTTAATTCTAGCCATTCTGACATGTATAAGGTCATAACTCATTATGGTTTTGATTGGCATTTCCCTGATGATGAGTGATGTGGAGCATCTTTTCCTGTGCCTGTTGGCCATCTGTATGTCTTCTCTGGAATAATGTCTATTCAGGTCCTCTGCCCATTTTTAATTGGATTATTTTTTTTGGTGTTGAGTTTTTTATGTTTTTAATATTTTGGATGTTAACCTCTTATCAGTTATATCATTTGCAAATATCTTCTTCCATTCGGTGGGTCGCCTTTTTGTTTTATTGATGGTTTTCTTCACCACACAAAAGCTTTTTTTTGTTTTTATTTTGGTATCATCCCAATAGTTAATTTGTGCTTTTGATACTTTGCTTGAGGAAACATATCTAAAAAAATGTTTCTATGGCCTATGTCAAAGAAATCTCTGCCTGTATTTTCTTCTTGGAGTTTTATGGTTTTGGTCTCACATTTGCATCTTTCATCCATTTTGAGCTGAATTTGTGTATGGCATAAGAAAGTGGTCTGGTTTCATTTTTTTGCAGGTAGCTGTCCTGTTTATCCAGCCATTTTTGTTGAAGAGAGTCTTTTGCCCACTGTATATTCTTGCCTCCTTTGTCATAGATTAATTGACCATATAAACATAGGTTTATTTCTGGGCACTGTTTTGCTTTCTTATTCATACATTCACTGGAGTAGCACTATCAATTTCCCTCAAGAATTTTTCTTTTGTGTCCACAACTTGGTAACCGTTTGGTGTAAGACATCTAGCTTTGGGCCCATGTCCACTTATGCCTTCCTCACTAAGCTTAATCATTTCTACATTCTGATTTAAAGTGAGAGATGTGTGACTCTTCCTTTCACTTGAACATACAGAGGCTGCTGTGGGGTTATTCATTGGCCCAATTTCAAAATTGCTGTGTCTCAGTGACTATGGAGGCCTGAGGAAGGGGAGAGGGATGGGAGAAGAGCTGCTCAGTGGAGCAATTGAAACACATGCAACCTTTATCAGTTAAGTTCACTCTTACAAGGGTGCAGTTCATGGTGCCCCAAAATGATTACAATAGTGACAACAAAGATCACTGATCACAGATCACCCTAACAAATGTAATAATAATGAAACAGTTTGCAATATTGTGAGAATTACCAAGATCTGACCCAGAGACATGAAGTGAGCAAATGCTGTTGGAAAAATGGCACTGAAAGACTTGCTTGCCTCAGGGTTGCCACAAACCTTCAATTTGTACAAAATGTAATATCTGTGAAGAGTAATAAAGCAAAGAGCAAGAGAACAATGTATGCTTGTTACAGCTACACCAACAGTTAGGGCTTTAACATATGAATTTATCGGGGGGATACAAACATTTAGTTCATAACAGCGTCTCAGAGCTGGTTCTGCCTGGCCTTCCCCAAGCCCTTGGGCTATGAAGGCTGAGCAGTGTTTCTGGCTCTGTGGGTTGTCCACACCCCACTGGTCTTTGCTCATCATCCAGGCCTCTCAGGCTGCTCTCCCTGTACTCTTGGTCTCCTGATGTCCATCTCTTCGAGGATGAACTAGCTTACAGGAGTAGGCACCAGGCCATTAGTCTCATTATGTGCATCTCTCATTGTGTCTCTCCACCTGGGCTCCTTCCATGCATACCAACTTGTGCAAACCGCCATGTTGGAGAAGAGAGAGGCAAGGTGGGCCACAGCTCACCTCAGGCCTCTCCGCTCCAAAGGAAAGTGCTGTGAGTAAGGAGAACACAGGGTTGTGTGACCACTAAAGGAAATGATGTATATGAAATACTGGTGAACTTAAAGTGCTGAATAAATACATGAAGAGTAGGAGAATATTTGGCTAAATTAATGAATGTGTTTTCCACTGACCCCCCCCCATATTTCCCATCACCTGTGGCATCTCTTCCCACACTCCCTCTCCCAACATCCCTGCTAAAGCTTTTTTCCTCATTCATATAGCAGAGAAAAAGAACAAAAGAGGCAAATGCTTCATTCTTTTCTCTCTTAAGAAATGTATCCATTTGTTTAAAATATTCATACACTACAAAAACACATTTACCGTGAAAAATAAGTCTCTCCCGCCCCTGTCCTCCAGCCACCCAGCTTTCCGACCCAGGAGCTCTGTTACTAGCCTGTTACTTGAAGTGTTCTAGAGATAGGCCACAGATGGAGAAGCCAATGTGGGTGCATTTTTCCCTCTTGTGCTAAATTGTTAGCACATCAGACATATTATTTGTCAGCACCTTGCTTTTTCTTTTTTAACCTAAGATTATGTTTCTAAGATTGTTTATGTCAGTACACAGACAGATGCCTTTTTTAAGTGGTACAACCATGAATCAAATTAATTTAACCAGTCTTCTCTTGAGCTGGCTACATTATTTTGCTATTACAAACAATCTGCCATTATCTTTGTACGTACTTAACTTTAAATGTGCTTGACTCTATATGTAGAATAAATATCTGATATGGAATTGCTGAGTCAAAAAGATTATGCATTTTTAACTTTCCCAGATATATCCAGATGTCCCCTCTTGAAGCTCTGTCTGTATGAATTGATACTAACAGCAGCAACATATGAGAATTTCTCTTCACCTACATTCTCACCAAACAGGGTGTTATCTAGGATTTTTATCTTTGCCACATTCATAAGCAAAACATTGAATCTTGGTGTAGTTTTAATTTTCATTTGTCTTGCTTTGAGTGAGATTGGGCATCTTTTTGTATGTTTAAGAGCCACTTATACACACATTTTAGGTGAATTCTGTTAGTAATAGTCTTTGCCTGTTTTTTTCATTGGTCTGTTGATCTTTTCTAATTCTTTTGTGGGAGCTCTTTACATATTAGGGAAATTAATCCTTGTGTTAGGAGTTACAAATGTTTCCCCCAGATTGTTGTTCAAAATTTTTATTTTGTTTGTGAAAGGTTTTTTTCTGGGCATAAACATTTTGTATTTAATAAAATTTATCAATCTTTTCATTTTTGGCTTTTGGGTTTGGGGGATATTTAAATAAGACTTTCTTATTCTGAGATACTTTAAAAACAATTTATCCTATGCATTTTTCTAGTATTTTTGGCATGATTTTTTTCATATTTAAATTTATAATTTGCCTAAAATAATTTTGCTATAATGTATAAGATATTTATTTAACCTTATGGTTTTAACAAGTGATTGTCTAGTTGTTCTGTCAATGAATAATCCATCTTTACTCCACTGATTCTAAGGGCTACATTTTCCAAACACTGTATTTCTGTATTCATTTTGCTCTAGTTTTGGATATTCTATTGTTTCATTAATCTGTATATTTATGCACCATATTATAATTAATATGCTTCAATGTCAAGTCATGCTAATTCTTGCTTATAAATTCTTGGCTATGCTTGTTTTTCACACTAATTTTAAAAATTAATTTATTTAGTATAAAGTATCCCATTGGTATTTTTACTGAGACCATGTTAAATTTATAGATTAATTTAGGGAAAATGACTTTTTATTTGTTCAGGTCCTTGTTTCTGTCTTTCAGTAGCATTTAGGTCTTGCAAATTTCTTATACATTATATTCTTGATTTTTTTATTACTTTCACAAATGAGGCCTTTTCTTTCATCATATTTTAAAGATTGCTTATTATAGAAATTTTCTACTCAGTCATTTTGCTGAATTCTATTATTGTTTGTAATAATTTTAGATTGACTCTCTTAGGTTTCCTAATAAAATAACAATGTCATCTGCAAATGATAATTATACTTTCCATTTTTCCAATTTTTATGTCTTTATTTCTTTTTCTTATCTAATTGAATTTCTAATGCCTATAGAACAATTCTAAATAATAATGATGATAAAGGACATCTATTGTTTCTGTATCTTCTTACAAAGGAATCTCCTTATCAAAGAATTCATCTCTTCCTAAATTACTAATTTTTTTAAATTTATTTGAGAGGGAGGGAGAGAGAGAATGAGTGGGGGAAGGGCAGAAGGAGAGGGAGAGAGGGAATCTCAAGCAGACTCTCTGCCGAGTGTGTATCCTGAGGCAGGGTTTGCTCTCACCACCCTGAGACCATGACCTGAGCAGAAACCAAGAGTCAGATGCTCAACTGACTGAGCCACCCATGCACCCCCTAAATTATTATTTTTAAAATCAAGAATGGATTTAGGGTTTTACCAATTTTTAAATTTTCTATGGAGACCATATAATTTTTTTCTTTTGGCATTTTTGTGGTGAATAATATTAATAGATTTCCTATTATTGAACCATCCTTAAATTCTTGGGGTAAGCCTACTTGGTTGTGTTACATTATTCTTTCAAGATTTTTTTGGATTCTATTTAGTATTTGAGAAGTAAGGATTAATTTTTCCAAGATTGATGTCCAGAAACCTGGCCTCTAAAGAAAGAGCTTCTCTTTCAAGCTACCTGAAAAGTAACTACAGTACAGTATATAAGGCATAAATTCTGGTCAACTGCAAGGCCCAGATCCTGCCTCCCGATCATAGGGGCTGGCATTTCTCCATTCACCTGAATGCTGATATGGCATATCCTACTGTTAACCTTGTTCCTTCAAATAGTTCTAGCTGCAGGGTTTGAACTCCAATTCCTTTCTCACCAGAGGAGGGTCTGATGCTTCACCTTTCCAGTTCGTGAAACTTGACAGGTTACAACTGAAGGCAAGGTTCTATTGCACCATACCAATATTGCATCTTGGTCCCAATCACACCCAGCAAGGACTGGTGCTTGTTTAGTAATGTGGCATATAAGCCCCTCAGATCAGGAGTCAAGATCCCTGCCCTGGAGGGTCACCTCTGGCTCTGCCAGAAAGCCAGACAGTACTTCAGAGTGTGATGGACAACAAAGGACCACACAGTCACCACTGATGCTATCTCAGTATCTCCAGACCACACTGGTTCAGCAAGGCCATTTGCCCTGTTTGTATAGCTTTGTGTCGAGTTTCTCCATTGATATTCATATGTGAAACAGGCCTGTAGTTTTCTGTTATGTGATAATGTTTGGGAAGTTTCCTTATCAATGTTATGCTACTTGTATAAAAAGAATATGAATGCTCTGAAAACAGATTATATGGGTTTGGTGGAATTATGTGAAACTGTCCAGATTTGGTGCATTTTAGGGAACAGATGTGCACTAATTTTGTCTTCTATGTTAACTGATCTGAGTGGATTTTTCAGTTTTGGGGTCATTTTTGATAATACACATTTGTTTTTATGAAGTTTTAAAATTAGTTTCTTATAATTTAAAAAATTTGGGGTGCCTGGCTGGCTTACTCGATAGAGTGTCCCTCTTGATCTCAGGGTCATGAGTATGAGCTCCACATTGAGTGTAGAGATCACTTAAAATTTTTAAAAAAATTACTCTGTATTTGCATTTGCATTTCCAATTTTTCATATTTGTATTTCTCCCCTCAAATGTATTTTGATTTGAGTCAAATCAATCAACATGGTTTTTATCAAACCAACCTGTGGGTCATTTATTGGTATTACTGCTTTCTGGTTTTTAATTTATCCTTTGTTTTTATTTGTACAAATTCCTTCTTTCTGCTTTCCCTAAATTCACTCTGTTGTTTTTTCCACATTCTTCCTCTGTATCTTGAATTTGCTTATCTTCCATGTTCTCTGTTTATTAATATAAGTATCTAAAGCTACTATTTTCCTCTGGGCACTGCTTTCATTGTGCCCCATAGGACTGATACATGTTGCCTTATAAATATTCTGCTATTTTTATTTTTCAGTGACTGAAGAATTAAGACTTTAAAAAAATACTTATCTATAGATAGTAGTTTTATTTTTTCTAGTTTCTACTTTTATTATGAATTTCTCATTTTATTGTATTATGATCAGAAAGTACTATTTTTACTTTTTAATTTAGAAATATGTCTTGAGGTCTTTCTGGCTGACTAGAGTCAATTTTAATGACGATTACTAAGTTATTTGGAAAAAAGTTGTTCTCTGATTTTAGGGTACAGAGTTTGATACATAGTAATTACTTCACTGTTGTTTAGATCTGTGTGTGTGTGTGTGCACGCATTTGTCCTTTTGATCTAAAATGAATGGAACCTTCAGTGAGTTTCTGCATATTTCTCTAGCATTTCCTGTGGGTTTTATTCTGTGAATATTAATGCTTTGCTATACAGTGCATATTCATAACTATTGGGGATTGCAAATTCAATCATTATAAAGTGTGTTTCTTTGTGAATTCTATGATCCTACCACTTTAGAGCATATGTGTTTGAGGGCATAATTTTATATCGCAGCTGTTCAATTACAGACCAACCAAGGCCAAGTAAATACAAGACCTTGATTCTTTTGGATTTATGATAGAACTAAAATTCCTGCTATAAAAAAGTGTCCTTCACCAGGCCTCCAAAAATGACTTTAGTTTATACAGCAGTACCTCTTAAAAAAATTTTGTATTTGAACCTCCCTCGACACAACAAACAAAATAAGGGGGCTTAAAGAGGATATTACTCACCACTGATGAAACCACAGCTGGAACTTCATTTTCTTCCTTCCTTCTTCCACTACCCCCCCTTTTCCTCTTAATCCTCACCCCTTCTGCCTTCTCTCTCTCATCTTCTGACATACTGCTTGAAGGAATATGCTCTTTCTGAGGAAGCTATCCTAGGCTCCTGCTCTCTCACAACTAAGAGCCATTTGAAATGAGGGGAACTGTTGTATTACCACAACTGAATCCCCTGATTATTCAGTGTGAGCTCCCAGAACTGGGTAAGAGCCAAATGCCAGGCATGAGCTCTTTAAACCCTGCCAATTGACATATTCAACTTTTCACCCTTCAGAGTTTTTTACTTATTAAATTTTTTTTAAACTCTCACCGGTGCCACTCATTCCTATACACACATTTTATAAAGGCAGCAAAATCCAAAATCTGACAGGTTATCTTATCTTTCCAGATCAGATGAGCTCAGAGCAACTTCTTGGCCCTGACATGTTATGCAAAGGCACAAAGCCAACTTTTGAAAGCACAAATGGGGGAAATTTGGAAAAGAAAGGATGATGTGTCATAACTGCTAATATAACTTAGATTAATACATCTTTGGCTTGGGACCTGGTGGTTGAATTTTCTTATATGGCAGGCATGTATCAACATAGGGTCTCAGAACACTTACCTGCACAGGGCAGGCAGTGGTCAGGAAGGGCCAGGTACCACTGGCTGATTTTAGTCTTATTTTCACCTTTCTGTTTCATAGAAAAATGTGAGGACTCACAGGGCACACAAATATTAGAGCAAGAGCACAAAAATTCTAGATTGCCCCAGATCAGGTCAGCTCACTATGGATTTTAAGCAAAATTAGTATTTTGGAGTTGATTATTGGAGTTTATGATTACTTGGCACCTATAAGGAAAATAACCTAATGTTTTCTAAACCATAAGTAATTGAGGATTATAGATGTTTTAGTATTTTATATGGGGCATTACATATTGGAGTTTTCATTTCAGAAATTTTAGCAAGCTATTAAATTAAGAGTGGATGAACTTCCAAGTTATTTATTTTAAAAACGCTGAAATATGATTTCAGAGTCATTTTGTTATGTTAACTCATGGAGAATTATAGCAGTGTTACCAGGGGAAAGAAGAGGGCAAAGATCCTGTTTGTTTACTTAAGTATAAAGGCTGAATTTTGGAAATTATGAAACTGCAAGCTTGAAATCAATCCCCAGCAATGTTCTAGAACAGATCACTAAATTAATATTTGCCAATAGAGATCACCCATGGAAAGAGCAGACCCCATCATTTCTTTTTCTGTTGGGGTTGCACCAAAGAACTTACAGATGGGGACAAAGAGTGAACACCTAACATCAGAATTGCCACAAAACATTGACACTCTCTTTTGATAACTGTCAAAGCCCAACCTGAATGAGGAAGGTAGATGATTCCAAAATTGTTAAATATTTTTGCCTAAATAATATTGGTAATGGCTCTTGTCAACTGGAAGAGATAGCCTATCCTACTATTTGAGGGCCTGATGCAATTGGGAAGCAGCACTCATTTCTTCATTCTTTTGCATGTGGATATCCAATTTTCCTAACATCATTTACTAAAGGGACTGTATTTTTTCCATTATGTTGTCTTGACACTCTTGTTGAAAGTCATTTGACCATATATGGAAGAGTTTTTTTATGGGTTCTCTCTATTCTGTTCCAATGGTCTATATGTCTGTCTTCATGCCATTACTGCACTGCTTTGATTACTGTGGCTTTGTAGTATGTTTTGAAATCAGGAAGTATGATGCCTCCAACATTGTTATTTTTCAATATTGTTTTGGCTATTTGGAGTCCCTTGAGCTTCCATATCAATTTTAGGATTTTTTTCTATTCCTGAAAAAAAAAACCATTGGCATTTTATAGGAATTGCATTGAATCTGTAGATTGCTTTTATTTAATAGGCATTTTAACAATTTAAGTCTTAAGTCTAATTTCAACATATTAAGTCTTCCAGTCCATGAACACGGGATGTCTTTTAATTTATTTTGTTCTTCTTTAATTTATTTCAGTGATGTTCGCAGCTTTCAGTGTACCAGTCTCTAATCTCTAATGCTAAACTTATTATTAAGTATTTTATTTTTTTGATGTTATTATAAATGGGATTGTTTTCTTGATTTCCTTTTCAGAATGTTCATTGTTAGTGTATAGAAATTTCACTGATTTTTTTCATACAGTTTTTTTGAACAGGGAAATTTAAAAATCATTAACTAGTGAAAGGGGAATTACCTGCTAAGATGTAGAGAGAACTCTAAAGGATATGTGGATAGCAGATGTAAGGAGTGCCACCATCTATAGGGCTGAATCACAGTACCCAGGGAATGGATAAACATGGATGATATTCCCCCTTCTCCAACAAAGGCACAGATTCAGATGTCAATGAGAAGGTATGACACAGTCCCATAGATAACAGAGAAATTCACTGATAAATTTCAGATGGAGCAGAAGACATACACAGGGATGCCAGGAAAACACTATGGAGGGTGGGCATTTCTGGGTCTTCTGCACAACATTGGCAGCTGAGTTGTGAGAGCAAGATCAAATACCACAACCAAAAAGAGAAACCCCTTTCTCCTGTAGTGCCCTCTGCTAACCAAGCAGGGCATTGTGCCAGGGGAAAATCTACACAGACTGCTCCAGTACTGCAAGGCAGGCTAAGAATGCATTTATATTTGAGGGGCACACAGTGATACCTGGCACAGGAAGTGCTGGAGGGCTGCTTTCATCAGACCTCATAGACAATTACAAGGATTTTTATTTACTAAGAGCAAGATAGGGAACCTTTAGAGAGTTTTGAGCAGAAAAGTGACATGGTCTTTTTTATGCTTTTAGTAGGGTGATTCTGTTTTACTAGATTGAAAATGAACTGAAGGAAGGTCAAGTGGAAGCACATTAGGAAACTATTGTAATAACGTTGCAATGAAAATTTAGCATGTTGTTTAAACATTTATGTAATGAAGTTATTCTTATTGGGACTATTATGATATCTTGGCTAATTCTATCTATCACTGCTAACTGTAGGTCTAAATACGGAATTAAAAGTATTTTTAAAGAACGTTTTTAAAAAATCAAGCACCATGAAATACATGCCGATTTTTATAATTATATTGTAATATAAACTCAGACTGAACCAAATGAGAGGGTTGGAAGATGGCAGTGGAGTAGGAGGACACTAGGTTTGCTTCATCCCATGAATACAACTAGATAACCATCAAATCATCTTAAATACCCCCCCCAAACTGACCTAAAGACTGGCAAGACACTTCCACAATGAAAGGTAGAAAAGGGGCCACATCAAAGAGAAGGTGGGAGACGCACTTTGGTAGAGAAATGGATCGTGGCTGCTGTGGTGGGGAAGGAGTTGTGGTCACAGAGAAGGGCACCCTGCAGGAACCAGGGCAACATCTACACTCACTACCTACCTTGCTTACACCAAGCCCCATCAACCCCCTCCATGCTCTAGTAGAACTGTCCTTCCCAGTATTGTTTGCCTCAGTCCCAGCCTGGCAGGCCCCTTCCCCCGGAAGACCAGCCCAAACCCCTACTCAACTGTGTCTCCCAATTTGGGAGTTTTGCAGAGCCTTGGTTCTGGTGGTGGTGGCAACAGATTTTATTTCACAAGCAAATCAGAGCACACCTAGTTAAAATTCTCCATATTGAGGCCAGGGCCCAAGCACTGCACACAACAGGCATGGAGAGCCTCTGAAGACAAGTGGACTGAAGGATAAAGCATCCACAACAAAACAGCAGAGCACATATAGAAACATTGGAGAAACTCCCAGAAGTGCCAGGCCCTGGGGAACAGGGGATACTACACAGCAAGTCACCACAGGACCTCTTCTTCATTAGGTTATTACCCTCAAGAATAGGAGACATAGCTGACTTTCCTAACACAGAGAAAGAGGCACAGAAACTTAGACAAAATGAGAAGACAGAGAACTATATCCCAAATGGAAGAACAAGACAAGGCCAGGGCCAGAGATCTAAGGAAAACAGATATAAGTAACATGCTTGATAGAGTATTTAAAGCAATGATCATAGGGGCACCTGGGTGGCTCAGTTGGTTAAGTGTCTGACTCTTGGTTTTGGCTCAGGTCATGATCTCAGGGTTATGAAATTGAGCCCTCCACTGGGCTCTGTGCTCAGCAGGGAGTCTGCTTGAGATTCTCTACCTCTGTTCCTCCCCATGCTTGTGTTCTATCTCTCTAAAATAAATAAATAAATCTAAAAAAAAACCAAAGATATGATCATAAGGATACTCACTGGACTTGAGAAAAGAGTGGAAGACATGGGTGAGGCCCTTAACACAAAGGTAAGGAATAACATGGCAGAGATAAAGGGCTCAATAAGCAAAATGAGAAACACACTTGATAGAATGAACAGCAGGCTGGAAGAAGCAGAGGAATGAATTAATGACCTAGGAGACAGTAATTGAAATTAATCAAGCTGAACAGAAGAGAGAAAAAAGAATTATGCAAAATGAGAATAGACTTAAGGAACTCAGTGACTCCATCAAATGGAGTAACAATCACATTATGGGAGTCCCAGAATAAGAAGAGAAAAGGGGGTAGAAAATTTATTTGAAGAAGTAATGGCTGAAAACTTCCCTAAACTTGGGAAGGAAACAGACATCCAGAGCCAGGATGCACACAGAACGCCTATCAAAATCAACAAAAGAAGACCAACACCAAGACATATTGTAATTAAATTGGCAAAAGTTAGTGATAAAGAAAAACTTTAAAAGCAGCAAAACAAAAGAAGACAGTGACATACAAGAGAAATCCATAAGGCTTTCAGGGGATTTTTCAGCCAGAACTTTCTTTGCCATAGAGTCGCATGATATATTCAAAGTGTTGACTGGGAAAAATCTGCAGCCAACAATATTCTATCCAGCAAACCTATCATTCAGAATACAAGGAGAGATAAAGAGTTTCTCAGACAAACAAAAACTAAAGGAGTTTATGACCACTAAACCAGCCCTACAAGAAATAGTTAAGGAGATTCTTTGAGTGGAAGGAGAGACCAAAAATGACAGTATGAAGTTAGGAGACACAAAAGCAGTAAAAATTAGTATTTCTGTAAAAAAATCAGTCAAGGAACTCACAAAATAAAAGAATTGACATATGACACCATATACCTAAAATATGGGGGAGGAGAGGAGGAAAGAATGAGTTCAAACTTAAACAACCATCAACTTAATATAAAATGCTATATGCACAAGATGTTATATACAAACTTAATGGTAACCACAAACCAAAAACCACTAATAAATATGCGAAGAATAAAGAGAAAGAAATCCATATATATTACTAAAGAACACCAGCAAACCATGAAAGAAAGACAAGAAAGGATCAGAGGAAATCTTCAGAAACAAGCACAAAACAAATAATAAAATGACAATTAATGCATATCTATCAATAATTACTTTGAATGTAAATGAACTAAATACACCAGTCAAAAGACATAGGGTGACAGAAAGGATTAAAGAAAAACAAAGTCCATCTATAAGCTACCTACAAGAGATTCATTTTATTTATTTTTTAAAAAGATTTTATTTATTTATTTGACAGAGAGAGAGATAGTGAGAGCAGGAACACACGCAGGGGGAGTGGGAGAGGGAGTAGCAGGCTTCCCACCGAGCAGGGAGCCCGATGTGGGGCTCAATCCCAGGACCCTGGGATCATGACCTGAGCCAAAGGCAGATGCTTAACAACTGAGCCACCCAGGTGTACCAAGAGATTCATTTTAGACCTAAAGATACCTGCAGATTGAAAGTGAGGGAACATCTATCATGCAAATGGATGTCAAAAGAAAGCCAGAGTAGTAATACTTATACTGGGAAAAATAGATTTTAAAACGAAGACTGTAACAAGTGACACAGGACACTATATAATAATAAAGGGGACAATTCAACAAGAAAATATAACAACTGTAAATATTTATGCACTCAACATAAAAGCAACCAAATATATAAAACAATTTATAACAAACTTAAAGGAAGTAATCAATAGTAATACAATAATAGTAGGGGACTTTAACATCCCACTTACATCAATGGACAGATCATCTAAACAGAAAATCAACAGGGAGGGGGCGGAGCAAGATGGCGGAGGAGTAGGAGACCTAGATTTCGTCTGGTCTCAGGAATTCAGCTGAATAGGGATCAAACCATTCTGAACACCTACGAACTCAACAGGAGATCAAAGAGGAGAGTAGCAACAACTCTCTGAACAGAGAAGCGACCACTTACTGGAAGGTAGGACGTGCGGAGAAGTGAATCCGAGGCGATATTCGGGAGGATAGACGGCGGGGGAGGGGCCTCCGCCGGCCGCTTCTGGCAAGTGCTAGAGCCGCGGAGCACAAAATCGGACCTTTTAGAAGTCAGCTCCGCTGAGGGACGTCGCTCCAGTGGCTAAGCGGGGGTGGAACCCTCGCGGGACAATGGGGTCTCAGTACCCTTGGGGTCACAGACCGGGGGAGCCTGAGTGCGCCAGAGCTCCCAGGTATCGGAGCGGGGAAGCCGGCTGCAGAGACGGAGCTGAGGCGCGGGTCTCAGCTTGGGGTTGCCATAAACTGTGATCTGCGGCCCAGTCGGGCCACTGCTCCTCCAGCAGGGACCCAACAGGCGGCAGATCCGGGGAGACTCCCCTTCCTTCCCGGGGAGGAGCAGCGCGGGAACGCACCGCAGGGATCTGCTGGGTTTGGAGACTCCACACGGGGTCGGGTGCCAGAGATAGCAACGCTCTGTCACAGGCCGGGTGAGCACAAAGTGCGGCCGGAGACCAGGGACAAGGGAGTGACTGCTTTTCTCTGGGGGCGCACTGAGGAGCGGGGCCCCGAGTTCTCAGCTCCTCCGGGCGGAGATTGGGAGGCCACCATTTGCGCCCTGGTCCTACAAGGCTGTATGGAGAGCTTGCAGGGAACAAAAGCTCCTGAGATCAAACCCGAGCAGCTTGCTTAGCCCGGACCGACAAGGGCGGGGCAATTCCGCCTCCGGCAAAGACATTTGGAAACCACAGCAACAGGCCCCTCCCCCAGAAGATCAGCACAAACAGCCAGCAAGCCAAGACCAAGTTTACCGATC